>NC_057802.1:41204712-41213202 GCF_018294505.1 Triticum aestivum
GCAATGGCATCAACGTCTTGGTCATCCCACAAATAATGTGGTCACTTCCATTGTTCAGAGTCATGAACTTCCGTGTTCTAGTTCAAATAATTCATCATTAGTTTGTGATGTCTGTCAACCTGCTAAGAGTCATCAACTACCTTATTCTACTTCGTTTCACATCACTACTGTACCTATTGAATTAATACATTCAGATGTTTGGGGTCCCGCTCTTGCTTCGTCGGGAGGGTACAAATATTATGTTAGTTTTGCTGATGACTACACGCGCTTCACCTGGATTTATTTGCTTAAACACAAGTCTGATTTTGAGCAAGTTTTCTACAACTTTCAAGCTCACGTCGAACGCCTTCTGGATTATAAAATAAAGGCCGTTCAGTCCGACTGGGGTGGTGAATACCAGAAACTCCATCGCTACTTTCAACGCACGGGCATCTCTCACCGAGTGTCATGTCCACATACCTCTCAGCGGAACGGTATTGCCTTGCGCAAACACCAACATTTGGTCGAGACCGGTCTTGCCTTGCTTGCGCACTCCTCTCTTCCACTTCGGTTTTGGGATGAGGCTTTTCTTACGGCATGTTACCTCATCAACCATATGCCCACTCCGGTTCTCAACAAGGACACACCTCTGTTCCGTCTGTTTCATGTTCAGCCCAACTACTCCTCCCTTCGGATTTTTGGGTGTGCTTGCTGGCCTAGTCTCCGCAAGTACAATGCTCACAAGCTTGAGTTTGGGTCCAAGATGTGTGTTTTCCTTGGCTATAGTCTTTGCATAAGGGCTATAAGTGTCTTGACCGTACCTCCGGTCGGATATACATCTCTCGTGATATTGTTTTCGACGAGACTGTGTTCCCTTACTCTCAACCCCGCGTTTCGGTTGATCCTGCTTCACTTGAACATGCACTCACTTTTCCCTCCGATGAACCGGTTCCGGATGTCCATGTGCGTAAATATGACATGTCCTATTTGCCATCTAACTTGTCTTTTGCAGGTGATATTGCTTTGAGTTCCCCCCAGGTGCATGTTGCTGCTTCGACGCCTCCTGATGCCCCCGATGTGCATGTCCCGCCACCCGAGGCAGGTGCAGCTGCCTCGCCCGATGGCGCGACTGCGGACGCGGCTGGGTTGCCACCCTCGCCCGGCACGGCTGGGTCGCCACCCTCGCCCGGTTCGTCACCCGGGCCGCTACCCTCACCTGGGCCGGTCCAGCACGCCATCGTCTCTCGGCCCGTGTCGCCCCTTGCTGAGGTCCCCTCAGCCGCGACACCCTCGGCCGAGCCCTCGTTGCCTTCGTCTTCTCCTACTGGCGATGCAGCTCCGGCGCATGCTATGGTTACACGCCATCGTGATCATACGCGCAAGGAGAAGTCTTACACTGATGACACGGTTCGGTATAACTCTCGCCGCCGTGCCTTCTTCGCTGCGCCGGTCTCCCATCGTGATGCTCTAGGTGAACCTGTCTGGCGTGCGCCATGTCCGAGGAGTTTGCTGCTCTCCTTCACACTAACACCTAGGTGTTGGTGCCTCGGCCACCTAGTGTTAATATTGTGAGCTGCAAGTGGATTTTTAAAACCAAGCATCGTCCGGATGGGTCTGTTGATAAGCACAAAGCTCGTCTTGTTGCTCGCGGTTTGACTCAACAGCACGAGATTGACTACAGAGATACTTTTAGCCCGGTGGTGAAGCCTGCCACGGTTCACTTGGTTCTGTCTCTTGTCGTGTCTCGTGGCTGGAGCCTCTGACAGATTGATGTGAGCAATGCCTTTTTACATGGGTTCTTGGCCGAAGATGTGTGCATGCAGCAGCTGTTGGGGAACGCAGTAATTTCAAAAAAATACCTATGCACACGCAAGATCTATCATGGTGATGCATAGCAACGAGAGGGGAAGAGTGTTGTCCACGTACCCTCGTAGATCGTAAGCGGAAGCGTTATGACAACGCGGTTGATGTAGTCGTACATCTTCACGATCCGACCGATCCTAGTAGCGAAAGTACGACACCTCCGCGATCTGCACACGTTCAACTCGGTGACGTCCCACGAACTCTCGATCCAGCTGAGTGTCGAGGGAGACTTTCGTCAGCACGACGGCGTGATGACGGGGATGATGATGCTACCAGAACAAGGCTTAGCCTAAGCACCGCTACGATATGACCGAGGTGGATTATGGTGGAGGGGGGCACCGCACACAGCTAAGGGATCAATGATCAACTTGTGTGTCTATGGGGTGCCCCCTGGCCACGTATATAAAGGATGGAGGGAGGAGGAGGCCGGCCCTCATAGGGCGCGCCCAAAGTGTGGAGTCCTACTAGGACTCCCTAGTCCTAGTAGGATTCCATCTCCCACATGGAATAGGAAAAAGGGAAGGGAGAAGGAGAAGGAAGGAAGGGGGCGCCCCCTTTCCCTAGTCCAATTCGGACCAGTCCATGGGGAAGGGGCGCGGCCACCCTTAAGGCCTTTCTCTCCTTTCCCGTATGGCCCATTAAGGCCCAATACGAATTCCCGTAACTCTCCGGTACTCCGAGAAATACCCGAATCACTCGAAACCTTTCTGATGTCCGAATATAGCCTTCCAATATATCGATCTTTACGTCTCGACCATTTCGAGACTCCTCGTCATGTCCCCAACACTACTAGGAAAATGCGTATACATAGAAGTTTACCAGTAGCGTTTGTTTGTGTCCCCACGCTACTGGTAATTACCAGTAGCGATGGGTACAAAGCGCGCTACTGGTATGGATTAGCAGCAGCGTTGGTTTCTCTTAGACACGCTACTGGTAAGTTTGGCACACCACACCACCAGATCAAATAATATTAGTAGCGCGGGTTGTAAATCCTGCGCTACTACTAAGTGAATAGCTATAGCGCAGGCGATACACCCACGCTACTGCTCAGCGTGTCCACTGCAGAGTGCAGCACCATCCACCCCCAATCCACTCCCACCCCTCTCCTCTGCCCCCACAATCTCCTTGCCCGCCGCTCCCTCTCCAGCCCCTTCCTCCCATCCGCCCGCCCCCTGTTCCACCATGGCGCAGCTCATCCTGGGCTCACGTCCTGCTAGCGCGCCCCGACCGGCATCGTCGGCGGGAACAAGGCCAAGGTCTCAGCCGAGGTCGCCCCGGAGGACGCCGCCGAGCACGGGCGTCGGGCGGAGGCCAATGAGGAGAGGTGGTCCCGCCTGCTGCCGGAGCTACTCATGGGCATCGTGCGCCGCGTCGACGCCGGCGCCGAGCGCCTCCCCCCTCAAACAAAAAAGTCCTAACCATTTTGGTATAATTTTCAGAGCTAATTGTGCAACCATAGTCATCCCAAGGAGTGCCACTTTCCTTCCATATAGCTAATTGTGCAACACAACGGTATATAGTACCATAGCAGTTTTATGCTCTTTCATCGTTACAGATATACTCTTCTTTGTAAGCTTAGGGATGGGTACATATATGTTTATTCACACAGTAGCATAAGCAAACTTGATCAGAATTATGATGCTTGATCTTCTCATATGACAATTCTGTCATTTAAGGCAGATTCTGAAGATTCTTTTTTTACTATACAAATTATGGAGATAGAGTATAACCATCCAGTCTTTTCGGATGTCATATTTCAGTTTTTTTAATCTTATCATATGATGCATTACAATTTTTAGAGGACTGCTATTCCTGATTCCTTTCTTGGAGCCACTTCTGCACATAAGTGGCATTTTGAATCACATTCTATGGCAAAATATCAGGGTTTATGAAGTCTCTGCTTGGTTCTAACTCAGTAGCACAATCTAAACTCGGGAGTCTATTGACAGTTACTGAATCTCAAACTCTGAAATAACGAGAAATTTCAAAGTGAAAGAAGAACAAATTATGAATGTGATGTGATTAATTTAGAAACATGTACTCTTGGCGCAAATCAGTGAGCTCATTGGTTCCTACCTTTTGGAGTAGTAAATTATCATCCTATGACTTAGACAGGTTCAGACTGTAGATTCTGTTAGGAATGGGCAACTGCATTCACAGGAGGGCCAAGGGCCAGTACATATACATGTGTATGGTAAAGTGCAAGAGAGACTACACACATCTAACACCCCCCCTCAAACTCATGGTGGATCAACAACACTGAGTTTGGAGAGAAGAAAACTATGCTGCGCTTGAGTTTGTGCCTTCGTGAAGAAGTCTGCCAAGTGTAACTCAGAGGGCACATAGTGAAGAGCGAGAGTCTGATCCTGCACAGCAGCACGCACAAAGTGGGCATCCACACCGATGTTCTTGGTGAGTTCATGCTTCACCGGGTCACGCGCAATACTGATAGCACCAGTACTGTCTGACAATAAGGGAGTCGAGGTAGTAGCAGACACACCAAAGTCCTCAAGTAACCACCGTAACCAGATCACCTCAGCCGTCAGCATAGCCATGGCTCGCAACTCAGCCTCTGTACTCGAGCGAGAAACGGCAGTCTGTTTCTTTGTCTTCCAGGCAATAAGAGAGCCACCAAGAAAGACACAATAAGCAGACAGCGAGCGTCGATCAGAGGGATCACTAGCCCAGGTAGCATCAGAGTAGGGCTGGAGCTCAAGAGAGCTGGAGCGGGGAAAGAAAAGGCGCTGAGAGACCGTGCCACGAAGATATCGTAGAACACGGAGGAGATGACTATAGTGGACAGAGGTGGGGGCTGAAACGAACTGACTCAGGATATGAACAGGATAGGAGATATCAGGACGCGTAACAGCAAGATAGACAAGATGCCAACAAGGTGACGATAGCGAGTGGGGTTAGGGAGAGGGTCACCATCAGAAGCACGAAGCTAAACATTGAGTTCCATAGGAGTCACAACTGTGCGCTCATCACCGAGAGCAGCGCGAGCAAGAAGATCCTGAATATATTTTTCTTGGGAGATGTAGAAGCCATCAGAGGTCGAGGAGATCTCAATCCCAAGAAAATAGCGAAGTGGACCAAGATCAGTCATGAGGAACTGGTCGCGAAGGCGAGCCTTAACAAAGGCTATGTAGTCAGAGTCGTCACCAGTGATGATCATGTCATCAACATAGGGAAGGAGCAGAGTCCGACCACGAGGAGACGTGTGAACAAACAACGCGGGATCATGATCACTGGGCAAGAAGCCAGCGGCAGTCACCACAGAGGCGAAGCGCTCAAACCAGGCGCGAGGGGCCTATTTAAGACCATAGAGGGAGCGGCAAAGTCGACAGACCAAACCATCAGGAGCATAGTACCCCGGTGGTGGCTGCATATAAACCTCCTCACGCAACTCGCCATTAAGAAAAGCGTTCTGAACATCAAGTTGAGAGATAGACCAATGACGAACAGAAGCAACAACACGAAGAGTGCGAACAGTGGTCATGTGGGCCACAGGAGCGAATGTCTCATCATAATCGCGTCCCTGCTCCTGCTGAAAACCACGGGCCACAAGGCGCGCTTTGTAGCACTCAAGAGAACCATCAGAGCGAGTCTTAATCTTGTAGACCCACTTGCAGGTGATGGGACGGACACCGGAAGGGAGGGAAACCAGATCCCATGTGCCAGAGCGCTCAAGGGCAGCAAGCTCTTCGTCCATCGCAAGCTGCCATTCAGGCTGAGTCATGGCAGTCCGATAGGAAGTGGGCTCAGCAATAACAGAGAGACCGTACCGATCAGGAGAGTAGCGATGAGGCGGGGGGCGAGGCCGAGCACGGAGGTTATGAACCGGGGGAGGCGTGAAAGGAGGTGCACCAGAGGTGGAAGGCGCATCAGGGGAAACATCCTCAGAACGAGGGCGACGAGTATAGTGAAGAGGAAATGGTGAGAGAGGGCGACGGACTGGAGATGATGGTGGAGAGTTGGAGGAGGAGGATGGGGAAGATGGGGTCGGTGGTGAAGGTGAAGGAAGGAGAGGTGCAGGCGGAGGAGGAAACACATGAGGAGGCACATAGCAGGGTGTATCAGGGAGAAGAAGAAAAGAAAGATCATCCACAGAGAAGCTCGAGGTAGAAGGACGTGGGTAGTAAGAGCGAGAGTCGTCAAAGGTCACATCACGCGAGATGCGCAAACGACGACCAACAGGATCCCAGCAGAGATAGCCCTTGTGCTCATCACTGTAGCCAAGAAAAACACACTCAACCGACTGAGCAGTCAGTTTGGTGCGTTCTCGCGGGGCGAGAAGGACAGAGCACACACATCCAAACATACGAAGAGCTGAGTAGTCAGGAGAGCGACCAGTGAGACACTCCACAGGAATACCACCCTGCAGATGGTTATATGTTGATGAGATAGGTGGATGTAGAAAAAGCCTCAGCCCAAAAATGGAGTGGGAGAGAACCGGCAATCATCAGAGCATGAGCCGTCTCAAGTAGATGACGATGCTTACGTTCGGCAACGCCATTCTGAGCATGTGCACCAGGACATGAGAACTGGGCAAGAGTACCCTGTTCCGCAAGAAAACCATGCAACAGCTGGGAGATAAACTCACCAGCGGAGTCAGCACGAAAAGTACGAATGGGCGTGGAAAACTGGGTGTGAACCATGGCAGCAAAACGTTTGTATATAGAGAGAACTTCGCTACGAGATTTCATAAAGTAGAGCCAAGTGTAGCGAGAGAAATCATCAATAAACAAGATATAGTAGCGGTGACCACCTTTCGAATCAAAGAGAGCAGGACCCCATACATCAAAATGAACTAAGTCAAAAGGACGCTGAGATACTGACTCACTGGTAGGATAAGGTAACTGGGTCTGTTTGCCAAGTCTGCAGCCATTACAATGTAAAGAAACATCTCGAGATATAGACCCTAAGAGGCCGTGACGAACTAAAGAAGACAAGCGAGAGCCACATATGTGACCAAGGCGATGATGCCACAGCTGGAAGGACGCAGACGAAGAGGCAGCAAGAGCATGGGAGCTGGCTGAAGTGCTGGCAGCGGAAGGAACACAAAGCCAGTCAACCTCCCAAAGGCCCTCTGACTCACAGCGCTGGGGGCGAGCACCAACCAAAGCCTTGGAGCGACGATCCTGAATGGAACAAGAGTCGGTATCAAGAATGACACGACAACCAGAATCAGTAAGTTGGGCAGCGGAAAAAAGATTCATGGTGAGGCGAGGAACATGTGAAACACTAGGAACAGAAAAAGATGGAGTGGAAAGAAGACCACGGCTAGCAACAGGAAGAGGTGTGCCATCAGCGGTAAGAACATTAACATGCGAATCAAGAGGTCGGAGAGAAGACAGCACGGAAGAATCAGAAGACATATGAAAAGAGGCTCCAGAATCTAGAACCCACGAAGATGTACCTGACTGTGTAGATGCCTGTGGTGGTGGAGCAGTGGCTGCAGTCACAGCAGCAGCGGAACCGGTCGACGAAGAGCCTGAGGAAGCTAAGAGACGCTTGAGCCTCATAATGTCCTGGTCAGTGAGTGACGGGGTCGAGGAGGATCCAGGAGTCCCACTGGAAGAGGAGCGCCTCTGGTCTCGCTTCTTCTCACGGCAATCAGACTCTGGGTGACCTGGCCGAGAGCAGTAGCCACAGAAGGTGTCACGGCGCGACCGGCCCCTCTCAGCAAAAGAAGGACGACCCACCCCCCTGAAGGAGTAGGCAGGAGCGGTGGAGCGGTGAGGCGAGCAGGTGGCATAGGAGCTCGGGCGGCCAACACTGATGGAACCACAAGTAACCCAGCAGAGCGTAGGCGGGTCTCTTCAGCACGAAGCTCAGCAAGTACCTCCGAGATAGGAACACGACCACGAGCGAGCAGGTGAGCACGGCGAGGCTCGAACTTAGCGAAGACGAGATAAGAACTCGTGAACCCGCTGAAACTCCAAATCGGACCGTGTAGTCTGATAGCAACAGCAAGTTCCACAAACGACGGTCCGAAGAGAGTCAAGCTGACGCCAGATGGCAGAGCACTGTGAATGGAACTCATCAACAGAGGAATCACCTTGCTGGAGTGCATGCTCCTGACGCACCACAGATAGGTAGAGAGCATCACCAGAGGGCTGATAGCGCTGACAGAGATAAGACCACATCGCTGCAACTGTGCCATGTCCCATGAACTCCGAGGCGAACTGAGGAAGGACACTCGCAGTAAGAACAGCAGCAGCACGAGCATCATCATTGCACCACTCAGTGTAAGCAGACAGATCATCACAATAGGCAGAAAGGGCATTCAAATAGGCTGACATCTGCTGATCATAGGCATCAACTGCAGTATCATCGAGAGCTTTGGCGGCATCACGATCAGCCTGAGAAGCATCAGCAGCAAGAACCGGCGGTGCTGGCGGGGTAGGAGCCACTGGAGCAACAGGGCAAGGCGGACAGGGGACCTCGCCAGAGAGAACACCCCACAGAAGAAGACCGCGCATGTGGATACGCATAAAGCCCGCAAACTCGGCATAGTTGGTGCCATCGAATATCACCGAGCACCGAGGAACGGCGACATAGCCCGAATGAGACATGAGGAGCTCTCTTTTTTTGTCAACTGCTAGAGTAGATTGCTACAGGAGACCCCGATCCAGATCGGGATCG
>NC_057802.1:41213593-41226117 GCF_018294505.1 Triticum aestivum
CTGCCGGCCGCGGCCGAGCACGGGAAGGCGCGGGGTGGCGCAAGGCTTCAACGACAGGCCACGGCCGCGCTCGGGGCGGCGCGGGACAGCGACGGCAGGCCGCGGCCGAGCTCGGGGCAGCACAGGCCGGGGCGAGACGGCGTGGCGGCGGGGAGGGAGAGTCGGGGGCGAGGGAGGAGGTGGCCGGCGCCGGCGATGAGGTAGAGGGAGGCCGGCGACGGGGGAGCTAGGCACGGAGCTGTGAGCGTGCGGGAGTGGGAGAGGAACCTAAGCATCTGATACCATATTAGGAATGGGCAACTGCATTCACAGGAGGGCCAAGGGCCAGTACATATACATGTGTATGGTAAAGTGCAAGAGAGACTATGCACATCTAACAGATTCATTGTCTTTTCTTTTCTTTTAGAATACACCCTGGATGGTGTAGTATGCATTAAAGAGAGAAGTCATCTGCAGAGCAGGTACAACGCCATGAGGACGGCTAGAAACAAAACGATAAGAAACCTTTCTAGAGATTCATTGCTCATACTTGCTGATTCTATGGTCATTCTTACTGAGCTTGGATTTTTTTAGTGAGAGAATCCACACCTTAGCAATCTTCTTCCTGCTGTGCGCTCTGATTTACTAGTGATCATTATGTGTGCGAACATGCGCTCATAGATTGTTTTCATGGCTTAACTTATCTGCTTTTTGCAGACGTATTATCTGATGCAGTTTTCTGAGACGAAGGCACTAGGCGATGCTGTTGGATTTGGGTCTACCTTTCTGTTTGCTTCTGTGTTTGGTATGTTTGACCCTCTTTCCGCCTACATCTTCACGAAATCGGGAGCTGACGTTGCCGACCCTCCTGTTCGTTCAGGTACCAGGCTGTACAATAACCGGAAGCTGGTGTCAGGCAGACCTCGACGGCTCTGGCTCCGGCGATCACCGGAATTCTACACGAGAGTGGGTGCGAAAAAGGGAGAGAGTCTTTGCACTCCGAAGTTGCTGCAGCTTTTCTGTTTCTTCTCATTTATTCAGAGTTTGCTAACCGAATTACAATGAAACGCGGAGCTAGTGCGAGTAGTGGACGCCGCCATCCCATCGCCCCTTGCGCTTCACCCGCCATGGCGCCTTGACCGTGCTTTCGTGCCATCCCACGATCGGGTCAGGGCGCCGCTAAAAGCTCTAACCAAAACCGAGTCGCAGCTCGGGCTTATCTGACGAAACTCCAACTACTGACAAAACTGAAAACTATTTGAAGTTTACCCAACAATCACCCCCTAAACTGATCGTTCAGGGTGTTGCCTCGATCATGCCGATGCTTGAGCGCAGCAGCTGCAGTCGAACACGACCAAGGGGCTTGGTGAGCATGTCTGCAAGTTGAAACTCTGTTGCCACATACTCAAGTTCGATCTTCTTTGTCTCCACGCAATCTCTGATGAAATGATACCTGAGCTCGATGTGCTTCGATTTGTCGTGCATCACAGGGTTCTTTGCCAGAGAGATTGCGGATTTGTTGTCGACCTTGAGTCTCACTGTCTTCTCTTCCTTTTCTCCGAACTCGCCGAGCAGGCGCGCGAGCCAGATTCCCTGACAGGCTGCTGTGGTTGCTGCGACGTACTCTGATTCGCAGCTGGAGAGTGCCACAATCTTCTGCTTCTGCGACTGCCAGGTTATCACTCCTCCCCCGAGCAAGAACAGGATCTCGGAGGTGCTCTTGCGTGTGTCCACATCGCCGCCAAGGTCACTGTCGCTGTAACCAGTGAGTTCAGGCTCACCATCTCCTCTGCCGTACTTGCAGCCCAGATGCAGAGTGCCGGCGATGTACCTCAAGATGTGCTTGACGGCGGTGCGGTGCTCTTCAGTTGGCGCCTCCATGAAGCGCGAGACGTACCCAACCGAGAAGGTCAGGTCAGGGCGCATGTGCACCAGATAGCGCAGGCTGCCGACGACGCTGCGGTACTCCGTCGCATCCACTGGTGGCGTCGTGCTCTCCTTTGATAGCTTGAAACTCGAGCCATGGGGATGTGACAAGGTTTGCATCCAGCCATGCCACTCTTCTCCAGGAGTTTCCGTGCGTACGCGCTCTGTGAAATGACGATGCCATCCTCTGTCTGCTTCACTTCAATTCCAAGATAGAAACTCAGCAGACCCAGATCAGACATCTTGAACAGCTTCTGCATCTCTCCTTTGAACTTGGTGATCTCCTCTTTGTCGGATCCGGTGATCACCAGGTCGTCCACGTCCACGCCCACGATGAGGCGTGTGGCCGCCGTGCCCCGTGCGTACACCGCGTGCTCTGACGGACAGCGCGTGAACCCCAGCTTGCTCAGACAAGTGTCCAGCTTGGTGTTCCACGCTCTGGGAGCCTGCTTCAGACCGTACAGAGCCTTGTTCAGGCGCAGGACAAGATGCTCCTTGCCGGCGACAACAAATCACGGTGGCTACTGCACATAGACTTCTTCCTGGAGCTCGCCGTTCAGGAACGCCGATTTGACATCCATGTGATGAACGGCCCAGCCCGCGTTCGCCGCGAGTGCCAGCAGCACCCGTACTGACTCGAGGCGCGCTACTGGGGCGAACACCTCGTCGTAGTCGATGCCGTGCTGCTGTACATACCCCTTCGCCACGAGCTGAGATTTGTGCTTGAGTACCTCCCTGCGCGCGTCCTTCCTGACCTTGTAGACCCACGAGGAGAGAAGTGAGCTGCCATGTTTGATTGTCCTCGATCGAGCTCAACTCTTCGATCATGGCGCCCCGCCAACTCGCTTCTTGTTCTGCCTCAGTGAACGAGCTTGGCTCCTCAGCGGCCAGCAGATGTAGCTCTTCGTCTGGGTCGTCCGCCGGGCCGAAATCCAGCACGTTCTGCAAGGTGCGGAAACGGTACTCTCGCTCTATGCCATCTGCCGCGTCGAGCACGTTGCGCTGAACGACGTTGGTGGCAAGACCAGCTCCACCCCTCCTGGACTGACAGTAACTGGAGTTGTCGGTGCTGGGGTTGACGAAGCTGCAGTTGACGGCGCTGGAGACGCTGGTGGTGTGGTCGGAGGCGAGGTGGTTGCACCCCCTCCCACATCTGTCGCCCCTGGCGGTTTGCTCACCAGGTGTTCGACCACGAACATGTCGGCCCCACTGAACGTGTTCACGGCGCCTTCGTCTCTTGCCCAGTCCCAGTGCGCCCCTTCGTCGAACACGGCGTCGCGTGTGATGTGCACGCGCCCAGTTGTTGGGTCATAGGCTCTGTAGCCCTTGGTGCCGGGCTCGTAGCCGACGAAGATCATCAGCCGGCTGTGATCGTCGAGTTTCTTCAGTCCAGGGCGCGTGTCCTTCACATGCACTACACACCCAAAGGTGTGCAGATAATGCACGTTCGGCTTGCGTCCATGCCATGCCTCGAATGGCGTCACGCCGTCCAAGCTCTTGGTGGGCGCGTGGTTCAGCAGGAACACCGCCGTCGTGACCGCTTCGCCCCAGAACTCACCGGGAACGCGCTTGGCCTTCAGAAGACTCCGGGCCATGCCCACCACCGTGCTGTTTCGGCGCTCCACCACACCGTTCTGCTGCGGTGAGTCTGGGGCGGTGAGGTGACGGCTGACGCCCAGCTCGGCGCAGTACGCCGTGAATGAGCCGGACGTGAACTCTCCACCGCGGTCCGTCCGCAGCATCTGCAGCTTGCGCCCTGATTCAGACTCCGCGAGAGCTTGTACGCGCTTGATCGCCGCTGCGGCCTCATCCTTTGTTGCGAGTAGCACGAGCCACATGAACCTGGTGGCGTCGTCCACCAGTAGGACGAAGTATTTCTTCCCGCTCGTGTCTTTGGCGAGATCGGCCCGCAGAGATCGCCGTGCACGAGCTCCAGCCGCTCCTGTGCATGGTGCTTGGCCTGTTGTGCGAACGCGGAGCGCTACTGCTTGCCCGCCAGGCACGCGTCGCAGAGTTGATCCACATGCTCAACCACGGGCAGGCCGTGCACCATGTCCTGGCGCGCTAGCTTACGCAGAGCGTCGAAGTTGAGATGCCCGTAGCGCGCGTGCCAGGTCCACGCCGTGTCACCGCCGCTGTGCGCTGCAAGACACACGGGCTACGTGATCTGTAACGCAACAGAGTACAAACGATTTGGTGCTCTTTGTACCTTGGCGAGGAGGCGAAGCTCCCGGTCGTGCACACGCAGGACGCCATTTTGGATCAGCACCTGGCAGCCGCTCTCGTCGAGCTGGCCCAGGCTAATTATGTGAGAGCGCAGCCGCGGGATGTAATACACCCCCGTGATCGCGCGGTGCTCGCCGGTCTTGCACGCCAGGAGGATGGTTCCTCGACCGCAGATGTTGACGACCGAGCCGTCGCCAAACTTGACGGTGCCGGTGACGACCGTGTCGAGCTCGGCGAAGACAGCGCGATCGCCAGTCATGTGGTTGGATGCGCCCGTGTCCAAGTACCACACGCCGCATCCGGCACCGCCACTCCCCTCATGCCCGAGGAGAACCTGGACAGTGTCCTTGACGAGGTGGACCGGCGCGGCATCTGTGCTGGCGGAGTTGTGGTCGGAGAGCCCGCAGGTTTGGGCCATCAGCAGGCTCTGCTCCCCGTTGCTGCCGGACGATCTGTCCCCTTCATGCAGCTTCAGATGCGCGAACCACTCCTCCTCCGTGAGGAGCAGTTTGCCACCACCGCCATCACCCCCGGAGGGAGTGCCGTCCAGATCGTACCTCTCCTCGGCGGCCTTCAGCCGCCCGATGAGCTCCTCGAGCGCCAGAGTGTTGAGGTCGACCAGTGTCTCGATCGCACACGCCATCTGCGAGTAGGCCTTGGGGATGACCGAGAGGAACTTGCGGATGACGGCGGGCTCGCCAATCTTGTCACCAAGCAGCTCAAGCTGAGTTACCAGAGAAGATAGGCGCATACCGAAGTCGTCGATGCCCTCGCCGTCGTTGAACTTGATTGCCTCGTACTGGCGGCGCAGAGACGTCGCCTTGGCCTCACGAACACGCGCCACGCCCAGCCGCATTGTCTTGATCGTGCCCCAGGCGTCCTTCGCCATGGGCTTGACGGCGAGTGTGGACACCATCTCCGACGGCACCGATCGCAGCAGGCACTCCATTGCCGTGTGATCTTTTTCTCGCTCCGGAGTCCCGTCGTTGACGGCGACCCAGAGCTGGCGCGCCTCCAGCATCACTTGCATCAGGAGGGCCCAGTCCGCGTAGTTAGTGCGCGTCAGGATGGGCCAGGCCCGGCCGGTGTCGCGGACGACGCGCTGGTGTACAACCATGGCGCCGCCGCCTCCACTATTCCCTGAATCCACCACGGTCTTGCCCGGGCTGTCAGGTCCTGCCATCTCCATAGGTGATCAAGCAACGGGGCTCTGATACCAAACGTCAGGCAGACCTCGACGGCTCTGGCTCCGGGGATCACCGGAGTTCTACACGAGAGTGGGTGCGAAAAAGGGAGAGAGTCTTTGCGCTGTGAACTTGCTGCAGCTTTTCTGTTTCTTCTCATTTTATTCAGAGTTTGCTAACCGAATTACAATGAACCACGGAGCTAGTGCGAGTAGTGGACGCCGCCATCCCAGCGCCCCTTGCGCTTCGCCCGCCATGGCGCCTTGACCGTGCTTTCGTGCCATCCCACGATCGGGTCAGGGCGCCGCTAAAAGCTCTAACCAAAACCGAGTCGCAGCTCGGGCTTATCTGACGAAACTGCAACTACTGACGAAACTGAAAACTATCGACACCTAAAACCCTAAACCTGAACTTTGAAGTTTACCCAACAGCTGGTGCCATCTGGCCTTCTTTCAACACTCTCTCTAGGTGCCCTGGGAGTCTTCTACGCTGCTTACTTGCAAGACAAGTGTAAGCTAATCGCCTGACCAGCTCTACTTTTCTGTACTGCTAACTGAAGAAGCTTCCTTCAAGGTTCCCTCTCATAAATGAAAAAATTTGGGACTGAGCACCGACGGTCGGTGTTCCTCCCAATGTTGTAGCAGTCCCAACAAACAGCATTTAGTGCCCCTCTGTTTGTTGCCAATGATAAGCTGTGGCCAAGCTTTCAGTTGCCGATGCGCTGATTGTAGTTGCAGTTGCAGTTGCTCGGGACTCAGTTGTAGTTACTAACATAATATAAACTAGATTGAATACATCACATGGAAATTAGTACTGTGCTATGCATACACCATAAGGATGCTGATTTTAGTTTTAAAGTAGTAGACTAATTTCCCCTTGCTTGAAACTCCTATGCTGAATTAGAGGGTATGCCGATGCTACTACTAATCATTGTTGGTGAAGCAAATGTAATTTGGGAAATCTTTTTTTCTTGTTAATGAAGATTGTTACAAACATTATGCTTTCCTGTGTCTAAATACTGTCAACCTGGCTCATAAAATGATATTTTTTTACTATTGATTCATGTGAATGGGCTAAAAAGAAAGAAAATACCCTGCTGAATTTGAACGAGGACGCAAACTAATAAGTTTTTTTTACTTTCCCGACGTGGGCGCATAGGTGATTGACGCGGACTACCATAGCCCGGTGGGTGTCGTGCTCTTCAAACACTCGGACGCGGACTTCACCGTGAAGCCCAGAGACTGCGTCGCGCAGATGACCATCCAGGTGATTGCAACGTCGGAGGTCGTCGAGGTGGAGGACCTTGACATGGGGCTGTGGCGACGATGATGACGATGACATCGACATCGACACAGGGCTACGGCGGCGACGAAGACGACGACATTGTCATGGTGCTCCGGCGGCGGCGACGACGACATCAACACCATCAACACGGCCTTGTGGAGGCGTCGACGTCGACGACATAGACGTGTGGCATATATTGTGTGTGTGTGTGCGCGCGCGTGCGTGTGTTATTTATCTACATCAGATATGTATGATTGATGATTGATTGTATGCATAACAAGTACGTATTGGGAAATGCATGTCTAAACTGAAATAGGTAGATTTTTATTTTTTTTAAATACTAATTTGTTACTAGTAGCGTGGGTGTATAATAGAAGCGCTACAACTATTCCTTTACTAGTAGTGTGGGTGTATAATAGAAGCGCTACTGGTATGTCTGTTTAGCAGTAGCGTGGGGTAAAACACACGCTACTGCTAAAAAATAGCTGTAGCGTCATAGCAGTAGCGTGGGAACCTACGCTACTGGTAGTCTAAAAACCCACCCTACTGGTAAGGTTTTCCCTAGTAGTGCCATCGCATACGGGACTCTAAACAAACTTCGGTCATCAAATCGCATAACTCATAATACAAATCATCACAGAACGTTAAGCGTGCGGACACTACGGGTTCGAGAACTATGTAGACATGACCGAGAATCATCTTCAGTCAATAACCAATAGCGGAACCTTGATGCTCATATTGGTTCCTACATATTCTATGAAGATCTTTATCAGTCAAACCACATAACAACGTACGTTGTTCCCTTTGTCATCGGTATGTTACTTGCCCGAGATTCGATCGTCGGTATCTCAATACCTAGTTCAATCTCGTTACCGGCAAGTCTCTTGACTCGTTCCGTAATGCATCATCCCGTAACTAACTCATTAGTTAGATTGCTTGCAAGGCTTATAGTGATGTGCATTACCGAGAGGTCACAGAGATACCTCTCCGATAGACGGAGTGACAAATCCTAATCTCGATCTATGCCAACTCAACAAAAACCATTGGATACACCTATAGAGCATCTTTATAATCAGCCAGTTACGTTGTGACGTTTGATAGCACACAAGGTATTCCTCCGGTATTCGGGAGTTGCATAATCTCATAGTCAGAGGAACATGTATAAGTCATGAAGAAAGCAGTAGCAATAAAAATGAACGATCATTATGCTAAGCTAACGGATGGGTCTTGTCCATCACATCATTCTGTAATGATGTGATCCCATTCATCAAATGACAACACATGTCCATGGCTAGGAAACTTAACCATCTTTGATTAACGAGCTAGTCAAGTAGAGGCATACTAGGGACACTCTGTTTGTCTATGTATTCACACATGTACTAAGTTTCCGGTTAATACAATTCTAGCATGAATAATAAACATTTATCATGATATAAGGAAATATAAATAACAACTTTATTATTGCCTCTAGGGCATATTTCCTTCAGTCTCCCACTTGCACTAGAGTCAATAATCTAGTTCACATCCTCATGTGATTTAACACCAATAGTTCACAGCTTTATGTGATTAGTTCACATCTCCATGTGACTAACACCCAAAGGGTTTACTAGAGTCAATAATCTAGTTCACATCGCTATGTGAACACCCAAAGACTGATCATGTTTTTCTTGTGAGAGAAATTTAGTCAATGGGTCTGCCACATTCAGAGCCATATGTATTTTGCAAATTTTCTATGTCTACAATGCTTTGCACGGTGCTACTCTAGCTAATTGCTCCCACTTTCGATATGTATCTAGATCGAGACTTAGAGTCATCCAGATCGGTGTCAAAGCTTGCATCGACGTAACTCTTTACGATGAACTCTTTGTCACCTCCATAACCGAGAAACATTTCCTTATTCCACTAAGGATATTTTTGACCGCTGTCCAGTGATCCACTCCTGGATCACTATTGTACCCTCTTGCCAAACTTATGGTGAGGTACACAATAGGTCTGGTACACAGCATATCATACTTTATAGAACCTATGACTGAGGCATAGGGAATGACTTTTCATTCTCTTTCTATTTTCTGTCGTGGTCGGGTTTTGAGTCTTTACTCAACTTCGCACCTTGCAACACAGGAAATAACTCCTTTGACTTTTCCATTTTGAACTACTTCAAAATCTTGTCAAGGTATGTACTCATTGAAAATATATCAAGCGTCTTGATCTATCTCTATAGATCTTGATGCTCAATATGTAAATAGCTTCATCGAGGTCTTTCTTTGAAAAACTCTTTTCAAACACTCCTTTATGCTTTCCAGAAAATTCTACATTATTTCCAATCAACAATATGTCAATCACATATACTTATGAGAAATGCTGCAGTGCTCCCACTCACTTTCTTGTAAATACAGGCTTCACCGCAAGTCTGTTTAAAACCATATGCTTTGATCACTTTATCAAAGTATATATTCCAACTCAGATATGCTTGCACCAGTCCATAGATGAATCGCTGGAGCTTGCACACTTTGTTAGCACCTTTAGGATTGACAAAACCTTCTTGTTGCATCATATACAACTCTTCTTTAAGAAATTCATTAAGGAATGCAGTTTTGACATCCATTTGCCAGATTTCATAAAATGTGGCAATTGCTAACATGATTCGGACAGACTTAAGCATCGCTATGAGTGAGAAAATCTCATCGTAGTCAACATCTTGAACTTGTCGAAAACCTTTTGCGACAATTCGAGCTTTGTAGATAGTAACACTACTATCAGTGTTCGTCTTCCTCTTGAAAATCCATTTATTCTTAATGGCTCACCAATCAATGGGCAAGTCAAGTAAAGTCCATACTTTGTTCTAATACATGGATCTCATCTCAGATTTCATGGCTTCAAGCCATTTCGTGGAATCTGGGCTCATCATCGCTTCCTCATAGTTCGTAGGTTTGTCATGGTCAAGCAACATGACCTCCAGAACAGGATTACCGTACCACTCTGGTGCGGAACATATTCTGGTTGACCTACGAGGTTCGGTAGTAACTTGATCTAAAGTTTCATGATCATCATCATTAACTTCCTCACTAATTGGTGTAGGAATCACTAGAACTGATTTCCGTGATGAACTACTTTCCAATTCGGGAGAAGGTACAATTACATCATCAATTTTTACATTCCTCCCAATCACTTCTTTCAAGAGAAACTTCTTCTCTAGAAAGGATCCATTCTTAGCAACGAATATCTTGCCTTCGGATCTGTGATAGAAGGTGTACCCAACAGTTTCCTTTGGGTATCCTATGAAGACGCATTTCTCCGATTTGGCTTCGAGCTTACACTAGTAGAAAACAGGGCATTGGTTTGGCCCTCGTAATACCATTAATCCCGGTTCGTTCACGAACCGGGACCAAAGGAGGCAACTGTCCCGGTTCGTGGGCCCAGGGGGCCGGCCGGGCCACATGGGCCATTGGTCCCGGTTCGTCTGGACCTTTTGGTCCCGGTTCCACGCACGAACCGAGACCAATGCGCCTCGCCCCTGGCCCATGACCAGTAGTCCCGGTTTGTGCCACAAACCGGGACTAAAGGGTTGGTCCTCGTTGCGGTCAGAGTTCAGTCCCACCTCGCCAACCGAAGGGCGCTCACACCGGTTTATAAGCCCGTCCCTCTCTGCCTTTTTGAGCTCCTCTCAAAGTGAAAATAGATGCCCTTATACAGGGAATTTGACCTAAATTCAGAGTAAATTTCTTTGAAATTCATAGAAATTTATTATGAATTTAGGTTGAATTCTCTCTATAGGCGCATCTATGCTCATTTTTTTATGTTGGGGTTGGCGATCTTTACAGACTTTTTGTGTGTTGAATATGCACCATTCAAAATCAGTCTCTGCTTTGAATGGTTCATTTTGAACACACAAAAAGTCTGGAGTTCAAATAAGTTCAAGAAAATGAAATCCCTTTGTAACAGATGAGTTTTCGTCCGAAACCCTGATACTTCGAAAGAGATTGTCCATTTTGTTCACGAAGTGCATCCAGCTTTTGCCGTAACCCTCTCAACTTTTTAGCACATGCTATGTGGGTGAAATGATGATACCATGCCAACTTTATACCTTTTCAGAGCTCATTTTAGGGCTTTTCAATTTCAGGGTCATTTAGCTCAAAACAATCTGCCACTGCATGACAAATAACAAATGAAGTCAGAAAGGGTTGAAAATTGATTATGTGGCTTTGAATGGTGCATTTTGAACACACACAAAAGTCTGGAGTTCAAATAAGTTCAAGAAAATGAAATCCCTTTGTAACAGATGAGTTTTCCTCCGAAACCCTGATACCTCGAAAGAGATTGTCCATTTTGTTCACGAAGTGCATCCAGCTTTTGCCGGGACCCTCTCAACTTTTTAGCACATGCTATGTGGGTGAAATGATGATACCATGCCAACTTTCAACCTTTTCAGAGTTCATTTGTAGGGTTTTTCAATTTCAGGTTCATTTGAAACGCTTTTCAATTTTAGGGTCTTATAGCTCAAAATAATTAGTAAATGCATGAAAAATAACAAATGAAGTCAGGAAGGATTGAAAAATGATCATGTCGCTTTGAATGGTGCATTTTGAACACACAAAAAGTCAGGAGTTCAAATAAGTTTTAAAAAATGAAATCCCTTTGTAACAGACGAGTTTCCGTATGAAATCCTGATACTTTGAAAGAGGTTGTCCGTTTTGTACATGAAGTGCATCCAGTTTTTGCCGTAACCCTCTCAACTTTCTTGCACATGCTATGTGGATGAAATGATGATACCATGCCAACTTTCAACCTTTTCATAGATCATTTGAAATGCTTTTCCATTTTAGGGTCAATTAGTAAATGCATGAAAAATGGTGCATGAAAAATAAAAAATAAAAAAAATAAGTAATTGGAAACAAAATAATATAAACTTTATTAAAATATATAAGTAGAAACAAAATAAAATAAACTTTAATAAAATTTATGACACTAAAATTAACAAAGTACTTTCTGTTCAAAACATTATAAGAAACCTCTAGTATTATTGAAACTAAAATTATATAAAATTGATGCAACTAAAATTATCGAAGTATTTTCTGTTCAAAATCATTAAAACCAAAAAGAAGTTTCATAAAGTACTTTTTATTAGAAACTTTAATAGCAAAAAGAATTATCGTAAAGTAAAATAAATAAGTAATTAGAAACAAAATAAAATAAAATAAATAAGTTTTTTGTTGTAAGTAGAAACAAAACAAAATAAATAAAGCAAAAAAGAAAACAAAATAACAGGCAAAAAATAAAAATATATGCCACCTACTGGGCCACCACGGCCTAAATACGACTAGAAACACATCGATGGGCCAGGATTCAGGCCCGCAGAAGGCCCAGTAAGCCCATCAGGCATAGAAGTGACAATTAGGCCCGTAAGCCTGCAATGGAGAGGAGCTCGAGAGGGGTGCGACAGTGGGGCTTATAAACCACTGCGTGCCCCTCTCAACTAGCGAGGTGGGACTAAACTTTCGACGCGGGCGCAGCAGCACAAGGCCTTTGGTCCTGGTTGGTGGCACCAACCGAGACTAAAGGTGTGCTTTGGTACCGGTTCGTGGCACTAACCGGTACCAATGCCCCCCCTTTAGTCCCGGTTGGTGACACCAACCGGGACCACAGGCCGCCGCTTCCCGCCCTTAGGGCTGCTGAAAAGAGGCCTTTGGTCCCGGTTGGTGGCACCAACCGGGACTAAAGGTCGCATTCGTCCCGGTTGCTGTCACGAACCGGGACCAATGCTTCGTTTATATAACTAGCACTTGTGAAATTTTTCATTCAGTTCGTCTTCCCCGCCCCGACGGCGCCGCCAGGCTGCCCCTCTGCGCCTCGCCGTCGCCGTCGTCGCCCTGCCTCCGACGACGTCCCGCGCCACCCAGACGCCGTCACCGCCCCGCGCCCCCTGCC
>NC_057802.1:41226466-41249877 GCF_018294505.1 Triticum aestivum
AATTGAGTTGTTGTATTTGTTCATAAATGAATATACAAAAGTTAGAATTTTTTCTGTTAATGGATTTTTTTGTGATATTATTGTTGAATATGCAAATGTTTGTGTGTTCATATATATGCAAAGAATATGTCAATTTTTTCATAGAATTTTTATAATTTTTTTCTGTTGTAATTTTGTTCATAGAATTTTTATCTTGTTCATAGAATTTTTATGATTTTTTTCTGTTGTAATTTTGTTCATAGAATAAGAAGAGAAAGTGTTTAATAGAATTAGTTAGAAAAATAATAGAACTAGTTAAAATAGTTTATTTTTAGTAAGTACTACTTTATTCTATTTATAGTAAGTGCTTAGTAGTTGAACTAGTTGATTTAATAAAACTAGTTTATTTTACTATTGAAGTAGTTTATTTTTAGCAAGAAAATTAATAGAACTAGTTTATTTTTTAGTTAAAGCAATTATTTCCGCATCGACGACGACGATGCCAATCCTGCATCCTCGTCGTCGACTCGGCGGAGGAGGCCGGCTTGATCAGAGGGGCCATGTCCGGGACTGGACTCCGCCGGGCTGGTTTTGGGAGGTGCTACCTTCCGGGGGCGTAGGTTCGTGAGGAGCCAGCCCATCATTGACCCGACCTTGTTTGGTGGCGGTCGCGTGGGCCAGTGATGGTGCCGAGGCTTCCGGACACGGCGGAGGTGGTACGTCACCGTGTCAGCGAGGAGGAGGAGCACGTCCGTCACTACATGGTTGCGTTGGAGTGCATGTTCGACAATACCTGGCAGGTTCTTCAGAGATCTCACTGGAGCTATGATCCTGTGATGGTTCCTTCTCTTTGGGTATCCACCGCCCGCGCCGATACCCGTCGGGCGCTACGGTTCTAACTACACTAGCAATGCTATATGTATGATAGTATTCGAGGTGTATTAGTGATAATATTCGACGATGTACGGACGCATGGAGATGATGTAGTTTTTCTTATAATTGAATGCATCCTAATTTGAATACTAATTTATTTTGTGATTTGATTTTGCTTATTGAATGCTCAAATTGGAAAACTACTCCTACTTTGAATGCTAAAATTGGAGAGCACTATGCAAGGCGTATGCATATGATTAGTTGATAGCTTATAGGGTTTTTGTTTTCGCAGAAATCTAGGAGCCCCCCTCCATCATCCCCGCCGTCGTCCCCGTCACCGACCCCCTCCGACCTCGAGGTGGGACCAGCCACGAACCGATTTTAGAAAGATAATTAAACGATATTTCGGGTTGACTTTAAGTCTATTGAGTCTCCACCATATATGAGAGGACGAAGAATCCTGACTGTTGTCGTGGGGGTAGCTTCTCCTTCGTTCCCGTGTGCTAGACAATTTGGTGTAATCCACTCGGGAACGAAAGGAAGGAGCTACCATCACCGACGGACGCAAATGTCTGAGAGGAATCAGTGAGGGACAGTTCCACCATATATATATGAGAGGACAAAGAATCCCGACTGTTGTCGAGGGGGTCGCTTCTCCTTCATTCCCGTGTGCTATAAATTTTGGTGTAATGCACTCGGGGATGAAAGGAGGAGCGACCATCACCAACGGTCGAACATATAGACCACGTGAGCTGAGAGTTTTCAAGAAAAGACCCAACAAACCGATAGTCAACCCGTTATGAATAATAATGATCTAACTTAGGTTTTTTAGTACATATATTTAATTGTAGACGTTTAATATTTGAATTATGAACATAGGAAATGTCATACTCGGACGACGAAAGTCTCCCGGGGGAGTGCAACTGGTGCCACGACGACCGAGGTCTGTGCAACAGGCCTCACCTGGACGAAGATCGGCGCTTCAGTATTAAGCTGGAGGAGACCTTTGATTTTGAAACGGTACCCAACGACGACAAGTGTTATTTTTTCGTAATTAAGCACGACTTCAACTATTTCAAGGTGTACTTTTCATCTTTTACAATTCGACTAGCGTATCCCATGCCATGCAAGACGCTACGTCTTGAAGAGGATGGGTTTTGAAGACCATGAAACTATGGAAACAAAGAAATTTCACCATGGATCTATATAATTCTGAGAGCGTAACCCATTTTGGTTGCAAAAATTGGGAAGCATATTGCAAGATGTATGGTTTTGATGAGGGTATGCTTGTCACCATGGATCTTGGTGATCCTGACATTGAGCAAGACAATATGGAAATTTGGGTCCTTGTTGATACGCCTCCAATTCTACCGCTATGTGAGTTTCTCAAACATAGTTATTAGCTAATTTATATTGTTCATTTCAAAATAGTTGACAGCTTATTTTCATTGACAGCTTATTTTGATTGTTCAAACAATGTGCGGAACATGGTAGACAGAACCTACTACACCGATGGCTCTGAGTTAACTTATAAGGAGAAAACTCATCTAGTCGGATTTTGTACTGATCTTGAGAATTACAATATCTATTTTAAAACTCGTCCACATTATGGTCAATACGTGCCACTAGTGCACGTGTTGAACTACGGTAACTACTATGGAGATACCCTGGTAAGATTTCTTACTATTACGACATCCGTGCATCTTTTGCATACTTCTAAAACTAGTACATCATTGCTAACTATGAATTTATTACTATGTTTTTCAACAGATAATCCCAGAGGATTGTGTGCCTCATTTAATGTATCAGAATGGTAGCCTTGATGATTTGAACATACAACCAGGTCATCCTACGAATCTCAACTGTCCATACCGGATTTCTAAAAGAAGTGGAGACATGAAAATCAAAGAATGGAAAAAATGTATGGACAGTCGCAAGGAGGTACTTGGAAGCAAAAGGAAGCGAAGCGCAAAAATTGGAGACAGGATGATCTCCATTCTCCATAATGGAGAGTCGGGGTCTATATTGTTTTATGCTATTTTACCTTAAAGAGGGTATTTAGGTCCTACCTAATACTGATTATCATGTGCTAAGAACAATTAAGTAGGGTTGGTTCGATGACTATGAGGATGATGATCGTATGACTTGTTATTAATATCGAGTAGAAGTTGTATGATGATGATTAGTAGGACTTGTTATTATGATGATGCATGATGCGGGCATGAAGAGTTATTATATATCAGTGGGTGAAATGAACATGGATTGTAATGAAGTGGAGGCAAAAGCATGTGGTGCATGTCGAAAGTAGTACTAATCCAAACTTGATCAAGTTAGGATTAATATTACTTTCGACATGCACCACATGTTGCACTTTAATCTAAGCCATGTTTATGCATAGCAGTAGCGTTGGTAAATCAAGCACGGAAATAAGAGAGGACACTTCTCTCTGTTAGCTAGCTTACACACCCTAAATTACCCCCTAAACCCTCCCCCCCTTTAAAAAAAACAAAAACCCCAGCCACTGAAATGCTGACGCGTGGATGCCTTTTGGTCCCGGTAGGTGTCACCAACCGGGACCAAAGGCCCTCCTGCCTGGGCTGGCCGCAGCGGCCACCTGGAGGCCCATCTGTCCCAGTTCGTGTAAGAACTGAGACTAAAGGGTTAGGGCATTAGTAACGACCCTTTAGTCCCGGTTCAACAACCGGGACAAAAGGCCCTTACCAACCGGGACAGATGACACTTTTTCTACTAGTGTTATCAGGTTGAAACTTTTTCACATAAGCATCATAGCCCCAAACTTTAAGAAACGACAGTTCAGGTTTCTTGCCAAACCACAGTTCATATGGTGTCATCTCAACGGATTTAGATGGTGCCCTATTTAATGTGAATGCAGCTGTCTCTAATGCATAACCCCAAAACGATAGTGACAAACCGGTAAGAGACATCATAGATTGCACCATATCTAATAAAGTACGGTTATGACGTTCGAACACACAATTACGCTGTGGTGTTCCAGGTGGCGTGAGTTGCGAAGCTATTCCGTATTGTTTCAAATGAAGACCAAACTCGTAACTCAAATATGCTCCTCCACGATCAGATCGCAGAAACTTTATTTTCTTGTTACGATGATTTTCCACTTCACTCTGAAATTCTTTGAACTTTTCAAATGTTTCAGACTTATGTTTCATCAAGTAGATATACCCATATCTGCTCAAATCATCTGTGAAGATCAGAAAATAACAATACCCGCCGCGAGCCTCAACACTCATCGGATTGCATACATCAGTATGTATTATTTCCAATAAGTCAGTTGCTTGCTCCATTGTTCCGGAGAACGGAGTTTTAGTCATCTTGCCCACGAGGCATGGTTCGCAAGCATCAAATGATTCATAATCAAGTGTTTCCAAAAACCCATCAGCATGGAGTTTCTTCATGCGCTTTACACCAATATGACCTAAACGGCAGTGCCACATATAAGTTGCACTATCATTATTAACTTTGCATCTTTTGGCTTCAATATTATGAATATGTGTATTACTACTATCGAGATCCAATAAACCATTCACCTTGGGTGTATGACCTCAGAAGGTTTTATTCATGTAAACAGAATAACAATTATCCTTGACTTCAATGAATAACCGTATTGCAATAAACATGATCCAATCATATTATGCTTTACGCAAACACCAAATAACATTTATTTTAGGTTCAACACTAATCCTGAAGGTAAAGGGAGTGTGCGATGGTGATCTTATCAACCTTGGAATCACTTCCAACTCACATCATCACCTCGCCCTTAACTAGTCTCTGTTTATTTTGCAACTCCCTTTTCGAGTTACTACTCTTAGTAACGGAACCAGTATCAAATATTGAGGTGTTGTTATAAACACTAGTAAAGTACACATCAATAACATGTATATCAAATATATACTTTTGTTCACTTTGCCATCCTTCTTATCCGCCAAGTATCTAGGTCAGTTCCACTTCCAGTGACCATTTCCTTTGCAGTAGAAGCACTCAGTTCCAGGTTTGGGTCTAGCTTTGAGCTTCTTCATGGGAGTGGCAACTCGCTTGCCTTTCTTCTTTGAAGTTCCTCTTTCTTTCCCTATGCCCTTTACTTGAAACTAGTGGTCTTGTTAACCATCAACACTTGATGCTATTTCTTGATTTCTACCTTCACCGATTTCAGCATCGCGAAGAGGTTGGGAATTACTTTTGTCATCCCTTGCATATTATAGTCCATCACTAAGTTCTAGTAACTTGGTGATAGTGACTAGAGAACTTTATCAATTGCTATCTTATCTGGAAGATTAACTCCCACTTGATTCAAGCAATTGTAGTACCCAGACAATCTGAGCACGTGCTTACTGGTTGAGCTATTCTCCTCCACCTTGTAGGCAAAGTACTGTCAGAGGTCTCATACCTCTCGACACGGGCATGAGTATGAAATACCATTTTCAACTCTTAGAACATCTTATATGTTCCGTGGCGTTCAAAACGTTTTTGAAGTCCCGGTTCTAAGCCGTAAAGCATGGTGCACTAAACTATTAAGTAGTCATCATACCGAGCTTTGTCAAACGTTCATAACGTGTGCATCTGCTCCTGCAATAGGTCTGTCACCTAGAGGTGCATCAAGGACATAATTCTTCTGTGCAGCAATGAGGATAATCCTCAGATCACGGACCCAGTCCGCATCATTGCTACTATCATCTTTCAACTTATTTTCTCTAGGAACATATCAAAAATAAACAAGGAGCTACATCGCAAGCTATTGATCTACAACATAGATATGCAAATACTATCAGGACTAAGTTCATGATAAATTAAAGTTCAATTGATCATATTACTTAAGAACTCCCACTTAGATAGACATCCCTCTAGTCATCTAAATGATCACGTGATCCAAATCAACTAAACCATGTCCGGTCATCACGTGAGATGGAGTAGTTTTCAATGGTGAAGATCACTATGTTGATCATATCTACTATATGATTCACGCTCGGCCTTTCGGTCTCTAGTGTCCTGAGTCCATATCTGCATATGCTAGGCTCATCAAGTTTAACCCAAGTATTCTGCGTGTGCAAAACTGGCTTGCACCTGTTGTATGTGAACGTAGAGCTTATCACACCCGATCATCATGTGGTGTCTCGGCACGACGAACTGTCGCAACGGTGCATACTCAGGGAGAACACTTATACGTTGAAATTTAGTGAGAGATCGTCTTATAATGCTACCGCTGAACTAAGCAAAATAAGATACATAAAGGATAAAAATCACATGCAATCAAAATATGTGACAAGGTATGGCCATCATCATCTTGTGCCTTTGATCTCCATCTCCAAAACACCTTCATGAGATCTCTATCATCAACGGCATGACACCATGATCTCCATCATCTTGATCTCTATCAATGTGTCATCACATGGTCGTCTCACCAACTATTTCTTTTGCAACTATTTCTATCGATAGCGATAAAGTAAAGCAATTATATGGCGCTTGCATCTTATGCAATAAATGTTGGGGAACGTAGTAATTTCAAAATTTTCCTACGCACACACAGGATCATAGTGATGTATAGTAATGAGAGGGGAAAGTTTGTCTACGTACCCTCGTAGACCGAATGCGGAAGCGTTAGCACAACGCGGTTGATGTAGTCGTACTTCTTCACGATCTGACCGATCCAAGTACCGAACGTACGGCACCTCCGAGTTCTCCACACGTTCAACTCGATGACGTACCGCGAGCTCCGATCCAGCAAAGCTTCACAGGAGAGTTCCGTCAGCACGACGGCGTGGTGACGGTGATGATGATGCTACCGACGCAGGGC
Source organism: Triticum aestivum (assembly GCF_018294505.1). Lineage (NCBI taxonomy): Eukaryota > Viridiplantae > Streptophyta > Magnoliopsida > Poales > Poaceae > Triticum > Triticum aestivum. The sequence goes on from NC_057802.1 coordinate 41,233,146, forward strand.
TTCGCCTAAGCACCGCTACGATATGATCGAGGTGCGTTATGGTGGAGGGGGGGCCCGCACATGACTAAGAGATCAATGATCAATTGTTGTGTCTATGGGGTGCCCCCCTGCCCCCGTATATAAAGGAGCAAGGAGGAGGAGGCGGCCGGCCAAGGAGGGCGCGCCAAGGGGGGAGTCCTACTCCCACTAGGAGTAGGACTCCTCCTTTTCCTATTATGGGTAGGAGAGGGGGAAGGAAAGGGAGAGGAGGAGAAGGAAAGAGGGGGCCGGCCCCCCTTTCCCTAAACCAATTCGGTTTGGGCCTTGGGGGGCGCGCCCCACACTCCCCTTGCTGCCCTCTATTTCCACTAAGGCCCTTGTAGGCCCATTAAGCCCCCGGGGGCGTTTCGGTAACCCCTGGTTCTCCGATATATGTCCGAAACCTTCCGGAACCTTTCCGGTGTCCGAACATAGTCGTCCAATATATCGATCTTTACGTCTCGACCATTTCAAGACTCCTCGTCATGTCTGTGATCACATCCGGGACTCCGAACTACCTTCAGTACATCACAACACAAAACTCATAATACCGATCGTCACCGAACTTTATGTGTGCGGACCCTGCGGGTTCGAGAACTATGTAGACATGACCGAGACACGTCTCCGGTCAATAACCAATAGCGGAACCTGGATGCTCATATTGGCTCCCACATATTCTACGAAGATCTTTATCGGTCAAACCGCATAACAACATACATTGTTCCCTTTGTCATCGGTATGTTACTTGCCCGAGATTCGATCGTCGGTATCTCAATACCTAGTTCAATCTCGTTACCGGCAAGTCTCTTTACTCGTTCCGTAATACATCATCCCGCAACTAACTCATCAGTTACAATGCTTGCAAGGCTTATAGTGATGTGCATTACCGAGTGGGCCCAGAGATACCTCTCCGACAATCGGAGTGACAAATCCTAATCTCGAAATACGCCAACTCAACAAGTACCTTCGGAGACACCTGTAGAGCACCATTATAATCACCCAGTTACGTTGTGATGTTTTGGTAGCACACAAAGTGTTCCTCCGGTAAACGGGAGTTGCATAATCTCATAGTCATAGGAACATGTATAAGTCATCAAGAAAAGCAATAGCAACATACTAAACGATCAAGTGCTAAGCTAACGGAATGGGTCAAGTCAATCACATCATTCTCCTAATGATGTGATCCCGTTAATCAAATGACAACTCATGTCTATGGCTAGGAAACATAACCATCTTTGATAAACGAGCTAGTCAAGTAGAGCCATACTAGTGACACTCTGTTTGTCTATGTATTCACACATGTACCATGTTTCCGGTTAATACAAGTCTAGTATGAATAATAAACATTTATCATGATATAAGGAAATAAATAATAACTTTATTATTGCCTCTAGGGCATATTTCCTTCAGTCTCCCACTCGCACTAGAGTCAATAATCTAGATTACACAGTAATGATTCTAACACCCATGGAGTCTTGGTGCTGATCATGTTTTGCTCGTGGAAGAGGCTTAGTCAACGGGTCTGCAACATTCAGATCTATATGTATCTTGAAAATCTCTATGTCTCCCACCTGGACTTGATCCCGGATGGAGTTGAAGCGTCTCTTGATGTGCTTGGGTCTCTTCTGAAATCTGGATTCCTTTGCCAAGGCAATTGCACCAGTATTGTCACAAAAGATTTTCATTGGACCCGATGCACTAGGTATGACACCTAGATCGGATATGAACTCCTTCATCCAGACTCCTTCATTCGCTGCTTCCGAAGCAGCAATGTACTCCGCTTCACATGTAGATCCCGCCACGACGCTCTGGTTAGAACTACTCCCACTGACAGCTCCACCGTTCAATATAAACACATATCCGGTTTGCGATTTAGAATCGTCCGGATCAGTGTCAAAGCTTGCATCAACGTAACCATTTACGATGAGCTCTTTGTCACCTCCATAAACGAGAAACATATGCTTAGTCCTTTTCAGGTATTTCAGGATGTTCTTGACCGCTGTCCAGTGATGCACTCCTGGATTACTTTGGTACCTCCCTTCTAAACTAATAGCAAGGCACACATCAGGTCTGGTACACAGCATTGCATACATGATAGAGCCTATGGCTGAAGCATAGGGAACGTCTTTCATTTTCATTCTATCTTCTGCAGTCGTCGGGCATTGAGTCTTACTCAACTTCACACCTTGTAACACAGGCAAGAACCCTTTCTTTGCCTGATCCATTTTGAACTTCTTCAAAACCTTGTCAAGGTATGTGCTTTGTGAAAGTCCAATTAAGCGTCTTGATCTATCTCTATAGATCTTGATGCCCAATATGTAAGCAGCTTCACCGAGGTCTTTCATTGAAAAACTCTTATTCAAGTATCCTTTTATGCTATCAAAACGTTTATTCCAACTCCGAGAGGCTTGCACCAGTCCATAAGTGGATCGCTGGAGCTTGCACACTTTGTTAGCACCTTTTGGATCGATAAAACCTTCAGGTTGCATCATATACAACTGTTCTTCCGGAAATCCATTCAGGAATGCAGTCTTTACATCCATTTGCCAAATTTCATAATCATAAAATGCGACAATAGCTAACATGATTCGGACGGACTTAAGCATCGCTACTGGTGAGAAGGTCTCATCATAGTCAACTCCTTGAACTTGTCGAAAACCTTTCGCAACAAGTCGAGCTTTGTAGACAGTAACATTACCATCAGCGTCCGTCTTCTTCTTGAAGATCCATTTATTCTCGATGGCTTGCCGATCATCGGGCGAGTCAACCAAAGTCAACACTTTGTTCTCATACATGGATCCCATCTTAGATTTCATGGCCTCAAGCCATTTTGCAGAATCTGGGCTCATCATCGCTTCCTCATAGTTCGTAGGTTCGTCATGGTCAGGTAACATGACCTACAGAACAGGATTAGCGTACCAGTCTGGTGCGGATCTTGCTCTGGTTGACCTACGAGGTTCGGTAGTAACTTGATCTGAAGTTTCATGATCATCATCATTGGTTTCCTCGCTAATTGGTGTAGGTGTCACAGGAACCGGTTTCTGTGATGAACTACTTTCGAATAAGGGAGCGGGTACAGTTACCTCATCAAGTTATACTTTCCTCCCACTCAATTCTTTCGAGAGAAACTCCTTCTCTAGAAAGGATCCATTCTTAGAAACGAATGTCTTGCCTTCGGATCTGTGATAGAAGGTGTACCCAACAGTTTCCTTTGGGTATCCTATGAAGACACATTTCTCCGATTTGGGTTCGAGCTTATCAGGTTGAAGCTTTTTCACATAAGCATCGCAGCCCCAAACTTTAAGAAACGACAACTTTGGTTTCTTGCCAAACCATAGTTCGTAAGGCGTTGTCTCAACGGATTTTGATGGTGCCCTATTTAACATGAATGCAGCCGTCTCTAAAGCATAACCCCAAAAGGATAGCGGTAAATCAGTAAGAGACATCATAGATCGTACCATATCTAGTAAAGTACGATTATGATGTTCGGACACACCATTACGCTGTGGTGTTCCGGGTGGCGAGAGTTGCGAAACTTTTCCGCATTGTTTCAAATGTAGACCATACTCGTAACTCAAATATTCTCCTCCATGATCAGATCGTAGAAACTTTATTTTCTTGTTACGATGATTTTCCACTTCACTCTGAAATTCTTTGAACTTTTCAAATGTTTCAGACTTATGTTTCATTAAGTAGATATAGCCATATCTGCTCAAATCATCTGTGAAGGTGAGAAAATAACGATACCCACCACGAGCCTCAATATTCATCGGACCACATACATCAGTATGTATGATTTCCAACAAATCTGTTGCTCGCTCCATAGTTCCGGAGAACGGCGTTTTAGTCATCTTGGCCATAAGGCATGGTTAGCAAGTACAAAGTGATTCATAATCAAGTGATTCCAAAAGTCCATCAGTATGGAGTTTCTTCATGCGCTTTATACCAATATGACCCAAACGGTAGTGTCACAAATAAGTTGCACTATCATTATCAACTCTGCATCTTTTGGCTTCAACATTATGAATATGTGTATCACTACTATCGAGATTCAACAAAAATAGACCACTCTTCAAGGGTGCATAACCATAAAAGATATTACTCATATAAATAGAACAACCATTATTCTCAGATTTAAATGAATAACCGTCTCGCATCAAACAAGATCCAGATATAATGTTCATGCTTAACGCTGGCGCCAAAGAACAATTATTTAGGTCTAAAACTAATCCCGAAGGTAGATGTAGAGGTAGCATGCCGACGGCAATCACATCGACTTTGGAACCATTTCCCACGCGCATCGTCACCTCGTCCTTAGCTAGTCTTCGCTTAATCCATAGTCCCTGTTTCGAGTTGCAAATATTAGCACCAGAACCAGTATCAAATACCCAGGTGCTACTGCAAGCTCTGGTAAGGTACACATCAATAACATGTATATCACATATACCTTTGTTCACCTTGCCAACCTTCTTATCGGCCAAATACTTGGGGCAGTTCCGCTTCCAGTGACCAGTCTGTTTGCAGTAGAAGCACTCAGTCTCAGGCTTAGGTCCAGACTTAGGTTTCTTCTCCTGAGCAGCAACTTGTTTGCTATTCTTCTTGAAGTTCCCCTTCTTCTTCCCTTTACCCTTTTTCTTGAAACTGGTTGTCTTGTTAACCATCAACACTTGATGCTCCTTCTTGATTCCTACCTCCGCTGCCTTTAGCATTGCGAAGAGCTCGGGAATTGTCTTATTCATCCCTTGCATATTATAGTTCATCACAAAGCTTTTGTAGCTTGGTGGCAGTGATTGAAGAACTCTGTCAATGACACTATCAACAGGAAGATTAACTCCTAGTTGAGTCAAGTGATTATGATACCCAAACATCTTGAGTATATGTTCACTGACAGAACTATTCTCCTCCATCTTGCAGCTATAGAACTTATTGGAGACTTCATATCTCTCAATCCGGGCATTTGCTTGAAATATTAACTTCAACTCCTGGAACATCTCACATGCTCCATGACGTTCAAAACGTCGTTGAAGTCCCGGTTCTAAGCCGTAAAGCATGGCACACTGAACTATCGAGTAGTCATCAGCTTTACTCTGCTAGACGTTCTTAACATCATCAGCAGCATCTGCAGCAGGCCTGGCACCCAGCGGTGCTTCCAGGACGTAATTCTTTTGTGCAGCAATGAGGACAATCCTCAAGTTACGGACCTAGTCCGTGTAATTTCTACCATCATCTTTCAACTTTGCTTTCTCAAGGAACACATTAAAATTCAACGGAACAACAGCACGGGCCATCTATCTACAATCAACATAGACAAGCAAAATACTATCAGGTACTAAGGTTCATGATAAATTTAAGTTCAATTAATCATATTACTTAAGAACACCCACTTAGATAGACATCCCTCTGATCATCTAAGTGATCACGTGATCCAAATCAACTAAACCATGTGTGATCATCACGTGAGATGGAGTAGTTTTCAATGGTGAACATCACTATGTTGACCATATCTACTATATGATTCACGTTCGACCGTTTGGTCTCAGTGTTCCGAGGCCATATCTGCATATGCTAGTCTCGTCAAGCTTAACTTGAGTATTCTGCGTGTGCAAAACTGGCTTGCACCCGTTGTAGATGAACGTAGAGCTTATCACACCCGATCATCACGTGGTGTCTCGGCACGACGAACTTTGGCAATGGTGCATACTCAGGGAGAACACTTTTATCTTGAAATTTAGTGAGAGATCATCTTATAATGCTACCGTCAAACAAAGCAGAATAAGATGCATAAAGGATAAACATCACATGCAATCAATATAAGTGATATGATATGGCCATCATCATCTTGTGCTTGTGAAGCACCGTCATGATCACCATAGTCACCGCCGCGACACCTTGATCTCCATCGTAGCATCATTGTCCTCTCGGCAACTATTGCTTCTACGACTATCGCTACCGCTTAGTGATAAAGTAAAGCAATTATAGGGTGAGTGCATTGCATACAATAAAGCGACAACCATATGGCTCCTGCCAGTTGCCGATAACTCGGTTACAAAACATGATCATCTCATACAACAAAATATAGCATCATTTCTTGACCATATCACATCACAAGATGCCCTGCAAAAACAAGTTAGATGTCCTCTACTTTGTTGTTGCAAGTTTTACGTGGCTGCTATGGGCTGAGCAAGAACCGTTCTTACCTACGCATCAAAACCACAACGATAGTTCGTCAAGTTAGTGTTGTTTTAACCTTCACAAGGACCGGGCGTAGCCATACTCGGTTCAACTAAAGTTGGAGAAACTGACACCCGCCAGCCACCTGTGTGCAAAGCACGTCGGTAGAACCAGTCTCGCGTAAGCGTACGCGTAATGTCGGTCCGGGGCGCTTCATCCAACAATATCGCCGAACCAAAGTATGACATGCTGGTAAACAGTATGACTTGTATCGCCCACAACTCACTTGTGTTCTACTCGTGCATATAACATCTACGCAATAACCTGGCTCGGATGCCACTATTGGGGAACGTAGTAATTTCAAAATTTTCCTACGCACACACAGGATCATGGTGATGTATAGCAACGAGAGGGGAGAGTGTGTCTACGTACCCTCGTAGACCGAATGCGGAAGCATTAGGACAATGTGGTTGATGTAGTCGTACGTCTTCACGATCTGACCGATCCAGGTACCTAACGTACGGCACCTCCGAGCTCTGCACACGTTCAACTTGATGACGTCCCGCGAGCTCCGATCCAGCAAAGCTTCATAGGAGAGTTTCGTCAGCACGACGGCGTGGTGACGGTTATGATGATGCTACCGACGCAGGGCTTTGCCTAAGCACCCCTACGATATGATCGAGGTGGATTATGGTGGAGGGGGCACCGCGCACGGCTAAGAGATCAATGATCAATTGTTGTGTCTATGGGGTGCCCCCCTGCCCCCATATATAAAGGAGCAAGGAGGAGGAGGCGGCCGGCGAAGGAGGGCGCTCCAAGGGGGCAGTCCTACTCCCACTAGGAGTAGGACTTCTCCATTTCCCATTAGGGGTAGGAGAGGGGGAAGGAAAGGGAGAGGAGGAGAAGGAAAGAGGGGGCCGGCCCCCTTGCCCTAAACCAATTCGGTTTGGGCCTTGGGGAGCGCCCCACACTCCCCTTGCTGCCCTCTATTTCCACTAAGGCCCATGTAGGCACATTAAGCCCCCGGGGGGGTTCCGGTAACCCCCGGTTCTCCGATATATGTCCGAAACCTTCCGGAACCTTTTCGGTGTCCGAACATAGTCGTCCAATATATCGATCTTTACGTCTCGACCATTTCGAGACTCCTCGTCATGTCTGTGATCACATCCGGGACTATGAACTACCTTCGGTACATCAAAACACAAAACTGATAATACCGATCGTCACCAAACTTTAAGCGTGCGGACCCTATGGGTACGAGAACTATGTAGACATGACCGAGACACGTCTCCGGTCAATAACCAATAGCGAAACCTGGATGGTCATATTGGCTCCCACATATTCTACGAAGATCTTTATCGGTCAAACCGCATAACAACATACGTTGTTCCCTTTGTCATCGGTATGTCACTTGCCCGTGATTCGATCGTCGGTATCTCAATACCTAGTTCAATCTCATTAATGGCAAGTCTCTTTACTCGTTCCGTAATACATCATCCCGCAACTAACTCATTAGTTACAATACTTGCAAGGCTTTTAGTGATGTGCATTACCGAGTGGGCCCAGAGATACCTCTCCGACAATCGGAGTGACAAATCCTAATCTCGAAATACGCCAACTCAACAAGTACCTTCAGAGACACCTGTAGAGCACCTTTATAATCACCCAGTTACGTTGTGATGTTTGGTAGCACACAAAGTGTTCCTCCGGTAAACGGGAGTTGTATAATCTCATAGTCATAGGAACATGTATAAGTCATGAAGAAAGCAATAGCAACATACTAAACGATCAAGTGCTAAGATAACGGAATGGGTCAAGTCAATCACATCATTCTCCTAATGATTTGATCTCGTTAATCAAATGACAACTCATGTCTATGGCTAGGAAACATAACCATCTTTGATAAACGAGCTAGTCAAGTAGAGGCATACTAGTGACACTCTGTTTGTCTATGTATTCACACATGTATCATGTTTCCGGTTAATACAATTCTAGCATGAATAATAAAAATTTATCATGATATAAGGAAATAAATAATAACTTTATTATTGCCTCTAGGGCATATTTCCTTCAATAAAGAGACAACCATAAGGCTCCTGCCAGTTGCCAATAACTTTAACAAAACATGATCATCTCATACAACAATTTATATCTCATCACGTCTTGACCATATCACATCACAACATGCCCTGCAAAAACAAGTTAGACGTCCTCTACTTTGTTGTTGCAAGTTTTACGTGGCTGCTACGGGCTGAGCAAGAACCGTTCTTACCTACGCGGTATAGTGATTGATTTTTGATCTTCAGAAAGAACCCTGTTCATTGAATCCGATTGAACTAACGTTGGAGAAACAGACACTCACTAGCCACCTGTGTGCGAAGCACGTCGGTAGAACCAGTCTCGCGTAAGCGTACGATAATGTCGGTCTGAGCCGCTTCATCCAACAATACCGCCGAATCAAGAATCAACTAGTGAGGGCAAGCAATATGTATATACCCACGACCACAACTCCTTTGTGTTCTACTCATGCATATAACATCTATGCATAGACCTGGCTCAGATGCCACAGTTGGGGAATGTAGTAATTTCAAAAAAATTCCTACGCACATGCAATATCTATCATGGTGATGCATAGCAACGAGAGGGGAAGAGTGTTGTCCACGTACCCTCATAGACCGTAAGCGGAAGCGTTATGACAACGCGGTTGATGTAGTCGTATGTCTTCTTGATCCGACCGATCCTAGTACCGAAAGTACGACACCTCTGCGATCTGCACACGTTCAGCTCGGTGACGTCCCACGAACTCTCGATCCAGCTGAGTGTCGAGGGAGAGTTTTGTCAGCAAGACACCGAGATGATGGTGATGATGATGCTACCGGAACAGGGCTTCGCCTAAGCACCGTTGCGATATGACCGAGGAAGATTATGGTGGAGGGGGGCACCGCACACGGCTAAGGGATCAATGATCAACTTGTGTGTTTATGGGGTGCCCCTGGCCACGTATATAAAGGGTGGAGGGAGGAGGAGGCCGGCCCTCATAGGGCGCCCAAAGTGTGGAGTCCTACTAGGACTCCCTAGTCCTAGTAGGATTCCACCTCCCACATGGAATAGGAAAAAGGGAAGGGAGAAGGAGAAGGAAGGAAGGGGGTGCTACCTCTTGAGCACTGCATTGGTTTTCCGTTGAAGAGGAAAGGGTGGTGCAGTAAAGCAGCGTAAGTATTTCCCTTAGTTTTTGAGAACCAAGGTATCAATCCAGTAGGAGACCACGCGCGGGTCACCTCGTACCTACACAAACAAATAAGAACCTCGCAACCAACGCGATAAAGGGGTTGTCAATCCCTGCACGGCCAGTTGCAAGAGTGAGATCTGATAGGGATTATAATAATAAGATAAGTATTTTTGGTATTTTTATGATATAGATTGAAAGTAAAGATTGCAAAATAAAATAGATTGGAAACTTGTATGATGGAAAATAGACCCGGGGGCCATAGGTTTCACTAGTGGCTTCTCTCAAGATAGCATAAGTATTACGGTGGGTGCACAAATTACTCTCGAGAAATTGATAGAAAAGCGAATAATTATGAGAATATCTAGGAATGATCATGTATATAGGCATCACGTCCGCGACAAGTAGACCGACTCCTGCCTGCATCTACTACTATTAATCCACACATCGACCGCTATCCAGCATGCATCTAGAGTATTAAGTTCATAAGAACATAGTAACGCCTTAAGCAAGATGACATGATGTAGAGGGATAAACTCATGCAATATGATATAAACCCCATCTTTTTATCCTCGATGGCAACATTACAATACATGTCGTTTCCCTTTCTGTCACTGGGATCGAGCACCGCAAGATTGAACCCAAAGCTAAGCACTTCTCCCATTGCAAGAAAGATTAATCTAGTAGGCCAAACCAAACTGATAATTCGAAGAGACTTGCAAAGATAAACCAATCATACATAAAAGAATTCAGAGGAGATTCAAATATTGTTCATAGATAAACTTGATCATAAACCCACAATTCATCGGATCTCGATAAACACACTGCAAAAGAAGGTTACATCGAATAGATCTCTAAGAGAATCAAGGAGAACTTTGTATTGAGATCCAAAGAGAGAGAAGAAGCCATCTAGCTACTAGCTATGGACCCGAAGGTCTGAGGTAAACTACTCACACATCATCGGAGGGGCCATGGAGTTGATGTAGAGGCCCTCCGTGATCAATGCCCCCTCCGGCGGAGCACCGGAAAAGGCCCCAAGATGGGATCTCTTGGGTACAGAAGGTTGCGGCGGTGGAAATAGGGTTTCGTGGTGCTCCTCGATGTTTGCGGGGTATGTGAACATATATAGGAGGAAGAATTAGGTCGGTGGAGCTACGAGGGGCCCACAAGGGGGGAGGGCGCGTCCAGGGGGGTAGGCGCGCCCCTGCCTCGTGGCCGCCTCGTTGATTGCTTGACGTCCACTCCAAGTCCTCTGGATCACGTTTGTTCCAAAAATCACGTTCCCGAAGGTTTCATTCCGTTTGGACTCCGTTTGATATTCCTTTTCTATGAAACACTGAAATAGGCAAAAAAACAACAATTTGGGCTGGGCCTCCGGTTAATAGGTTAGTCCCAAAAATAATATAAAAGTGTAAAATAAAGCCCATTAACATCCAAAACAGATAATATAATAGCATGGAACAATCAAAAATTGGAGATACGTTGGAGACGTATCAGCATCCCCAAGCTTAATTCCTGCTCGTCCTCGAGTAGGTAAATGATAAAAAAATTGATGTGGAATGCTTTCTAGAATATTCTTCAATGTATTTTTCTCTATTGTGGCATGAATGTTCAGAACTGAAAGATTCAAGATAAAAGTTTATTGTTGACATAAAAATAGTAATACTCCAAGTATGCTAATCAAGCAATTATGTCTTATCAAAATACCATAGCCAAAGAAAACTTATCCCTACAAAGTCATATAGTTTGGCCATGCTTCTTTTTCGTCACATAAAATGCTCTCATCATGCACAACCCCGATGACAAGCCAAGCAATTGTTTCATACTTAGCCTTTTCAAACTCTTTCAACTTTTACGCAATATATGAGCGCGAGCCATGGACATAGCACTATGGGTGGAATAGAATATGATGATTGAGGTTGTGTGAGAAGACAAAAATGGAGAAAGTCTCACATTGACGCGGATAATCAATGGGCTATGGAGATGCCCACCGATTGATGTCAATGCAAGGAGTAGGGATTGCCATGCAACGGATGCACTAGAGCTATAAATATATGAAAGCTCATCAATGAAACTAAGTGGGTGTGCATCCAACTCGCTTGCTCACGAAGACCTAGGGCATTTGAGGAAGCCCATCATTGTAATATACAAGCCAAGTTCTATAATGAAAAATTCCCACTAGTATATGAAAGTGACAAAATAAGAGACTCTCTATCATGAAGATCATGGTGCTACTTTGAAGCACAAGTGTGGAAAAAGGATAGTAACATTGTCCCTTCTCTCTTTTTCTCTCATTTATTTATTATTATTATTCTTTTTTTCATTTGGGCCTTCTTTCTTTTTTTTTTGGCCTCTTTTTTTCGTCCAGAGTCTCATCCCGAATTCTGGGGGAATCATAGTCTCCATCATCCTTTCCTCAAATGGGACAATGCTCTAATGATGATCATCACACTTTTATTTTCTTACAACTCAAGAATTACAACTCGATACTTAGAAAAAAATATGACTCTATGTGAATGCCTCCGGCGGTGTACCGAGATTGCGATTTATCAAGAGTGACATGTATGAAAAAATTATGAACGGTGGCTTTGCCACAAATACGATGTCAACTGCATGATCATGCAAAGCAATATGACAATGATGATGCGTGTCATAATAAATAGAACGGTGGAAAGTTGCATGGCAATATATCTCAGAATGGCTATGGAAATGCCATAATAGGTAGGTATGGTGGCTGTTTTGAGGAAGATATAAGGAGGCTTATGTGTGTAGATCGTATCATATCACGATGTTTGGATGCACCGGCGAAGTTTGCACCAACTCTCAAGGTGAGAAAGGGCAATGCACGGTACCGAAGAGGCTAGCAATGGTGGAAGGGTGAGAGTGCGTATAATCCATGGACTCAACATTAGTCATAAAGAACTCACATACTTATTGCAAAAATCTACAAGTCATCAAAACCAAGCACTACGCGCATGCTCCTAGGGGGATAGATTGGTAGGAAAAGACCATCGCTCGTCCCCGACCGCCACTCATAAGGAAAGCAATCAAAGAACACCCCATGCTTCAAATTTGTCACATAACGTTCACCATACGTGCATGCTACAGGACTTGCCAACTTCAACACAAGTATTCATCAATTTCACAATTACTCAACTAACTTCTAATATTACCACCTTTATATCTCAAAACCATCTATCAAGTATCCAACTTCTCTTAGCATTTAAAATTTATAACCAAAGTGAATTACCATGCTGTTCTAAAGGACTCTCAAAATGATATAAGTGAAGCATGAGAGATCAATTATTTCTATAAAATAAAACCACCGCCGTGCTCTAAAAGATATAAGAGAAGGACTAGAGCAAAAAACCATATAGCTCAAAAGATATAAGTGAAGCACATAGAGTATTCTAATAAATTCCAATTCATGTGTGTCTCTCCCAAAAGGTGTGTACAGCAAGGATTATTGTGGTAAACTAGAAATCAAAGACTCAAAAATAATATAAAGTGTAAAATAAAGCCCATTAACATCCAAAACAGATAATATAATAGCATGGAACAATCAAAAATTATAGATACGTTGGAGACGAATCAGGGGGCGCCCCCTTTCCCTAGTCCAATTCGGACCAGTCCATGGGGAAGGGGCGGGGCCTCCCTTAAGGCCTTTCTCTCCTTTCCCGTATGGCCCATTAAGGCCCAATACGAATTCCCGTAAGTCTTCGGTACTCCGAAAAATACCCGAATCACTCGGAACCTTTCCGATGTCCGAATATAGCCTTCCAATATATCGATCTTTACGTCTCGACCATTTCGAGACTCGTCCGCATGTCCCCAATCTCATCCGGGACTCCGAACAAACTTCGGTCATCAAATCACATAACTCATAATACAAATCGTCACAGAACGTTAAGCGTGCGGACCCTACGGGTTCGAGAACTATGTAGACATGACCGAGACTCATCTTCGATCAATAACCAATAGCGAAACCTGGATGCTCATATTGGTTCCTACATATTCTACGAAGATCTTTATCGGTCAAACCGCATAACAACATACGTTGTTCCTTTTGTCATCGGTATGTTACTTGCCCGAGATTTGATCGTCGGTATCTCAATACCTAGTTTAATCTCGTTAAAGGGAAGTCTCTTTACTCGTTTCGTAATGCATCATCCCGCAACTAACTCATTAGTCACATTGCTTGCAAGGCTTATAGAGATGTGCATTACCGAGAGGGCCCAGAGATACCTCTCCGATAGACGGAGTGACAAATCCTAATCTCGATCTATGCCAACTCAACACAAACCATTGGATACATCTGTAGAGCATCTTTATAATCACCGAGTTACGTTGTGAAGTTTGATAGCACACAAGGTGTTCCTCCGGTATTCGGGAGTTGCATAATCTCATAGTCAGAGGAACACGTATAAGTCATGAAGAAATCTGTAGCAATAAAACTGAACGATCATTATGCTAAGCTAACGGATGGGTCTTGTCCATCACATCATTCTCTAATGATGTGATCCCATTCATCAAATGACAACACATGTCCATGGCTAGGAAACTTAACCATCTTTGATTAACGAGCTAGTCAAGTAGAGGCATACTAGGGACACTCTGTTTGTCTATGTATTCACACATGTACTAAGTTTCCGGTTAATACAATTCTAGCATGAATAATAAACATTTATCATGATATAAGGAAACATAAATAACAACTTTATTATAGCCTCTAGGGCATATTTCCTTTAGCAGCCACCTGGGTTCGAGGATGCTACTTATCCCTCTCATGTCTGCAAACTTCAGCGGTCTATTTATGGTCTCAAGCAGTCGCCCCATGCCTGGTATGCTCATTTGAGTCAGCGCCTTTCATAGCTCGGTTTTGTTGCTTCGAGATCAGATGCATCTCTGTTCATCTTCTCCCAGGGTACTATACAGATATACACTAGTATAAAAAGGGTCAAATGTTCAGCTCATTAGTGCCGGTTTGAATTTGAGCCAACACTAATGTGTCCATTAGTGCCGGTTCCAACGGCTAGCCGGGCCGCTCGAATTAGTACCAGTTCTTGCCGAACTTTTAGCACTTGTACTAATGAGAGTGGTGGCAGGATGTTGTCAGTCTGGGACCCCACCAGCACCTTTAGTACCAGTTCGTGGCACGAACCGGTACTAAAGTTCGCCCTATATAAACCCTTCGTCCACCCGAGCTCGCTTCTTCCCCCTTTCCCCTCTACTCTGTTCTTCCCTTTCTCTCGAGCTCATCACAAATTTTGCCCAAATTTTGTCAAGATTTGAAGGCCCCCATCCATTCAAATGATCACAAAGGTTAGCAACTTTGTCCTTTCATCTTTCATTGCTAGATCAGCTCTTGCAATGGTTTATATAGTGATTAATTTGTGGGTTTTAGTAATTTGGGAGGAATTATATGTGGTAGTATTTGATTTATATGCAATTTGAGGTCAAAAAACACTTAGTTTGCATATGTAGGTGTGGTTTACTTAGTGCCTTCTAAATCTCCGTCGTAACCACCGCCGATCACCCACACCGTCCCGTCACCGGCACCACCTTCTGGTGAGCCTCTTGTTCATGAATTTTTTATATAAAAAAATGATGTTTGTGTGATTTGGATATATAGTTACTCGTATAATTATCTTACCCTTACGTTGTTGGTTATACATAGTGCCATGGTTTTGATATCCGTCCCCATCGGCCCTCGTCCTTGTTATGATTCGGATGTGGTATATTCTCTTTTAAAACTATTTGTTGCATTTCGTGTTTATGACAAATTATGCCCATCAAGTTGACACAGATATTTTTACGTAGGAGGTATGTGAACCGGAAATTCCAACCGACCCTATTGTCGAGAGGTTAAATTTAGTTGAAAGAGAAAATGAGTATTTGAAAGAAAAATGAAAAGGATTGAGGGGGAGAAGATGGAATTGGAGTTGCATGTTGCCGATGTCGTCGATGATCACAAGATCAAGATGGAGAAAATGCGCTTGAAGATTAGAAAGATTAGAAAATATGCCATTCATAGTGAGGCTTGGTATCATTATGATGTTGGATCAATTGTTACCTTAGTTTCGATCTTGATCGCATTTGTTGTTGCATTTAAATACTTTAGCTAGAGAGTTATTTGTTTGTTGCATTTAAGTGTTGTATGAACTTTATGTATGAACTTGTATTAATTTGGTCTTTTCGGTTATGTGTAATGAAGATGAGCTGACAATGGATGTACGATGACCGATGCTCTCCTGAGTTCATTAATGGCGTGCAAACTTTTCTGCTTGCGGCTGAGGCAAACAAGCGGGCGGATGGTTATGCCTTGTCCATGTGCTGGCTCTAAGAATGATCACAATTACAATAAGTCAAGGACCATTCACGTCCACCTGTTTGACTCCGGTTTCCGACCCCACTATAATGTTTGGACCAAGCACGGAGAAAGAGGGGTTATGATGGAAGACAATGAATAAGAAGAGGACGACGACAGCTATCCTAGCCATGGGTTCCTTGAATACGATGATACAACAATGGGGGAAGAAGCTGAGCCGGCAATGTGGGAAGAAGCTGAAGAAGAGGCATCAGATGAGCCCACTTATGATCTAGGTCGGGCCATTGCCGACGCAAAGAGAAACTGCGCAAGTGATTTGGAGAAGAAGAAGTTGCAGCGCATGTTAGAGGATCACAAGAAATTGTTGTACCCGAATTGCGAAGGTGACAAGAAAAAGTTGGGCACCACACTGGAATTGCTGCAATGTGTGACAGCCTGGTTTTTGCCCTCCTTTATTTGCCTGATTTTTCATTTGAATTGATTTTCAAATTTGGAGTTTTTGAATCTTTTCATAAGGACTTAAACACTTGGGTACCCTTGGCTTTCACCCAAGTGCATCATTTCTCTCCCTAACCATCATTCCCTCTCTGATCCTACCCAAAATAATATTTGGAATATTTTTCTTTAATGAAAAATATTCATTTTCCTCTCCAAAACTCTAGCTAGTTCAATGTGCTCCAAAGCAACCCCAATTTTTCTTGCCCACAAAAATCTGGAAAAAATCACAAATATTCTTTGAACCCTAGGGCACCTTCCTGAGCAAAAATATTGCACCACTTTTTGAAATATTTTTGCTACAAAAATATTGCACCACTTTTTGAAATATTTTTTCTACAAAAATATTGCGATAGCTTCGGCGAAGCCGCGACCCCCTCTGTCTCCTCCTCCCTCTTCCCCTCGCCTGACTAGCGGGGCCCGCTAATCAGCCACTCTGTACGCGCGTGAAGTGGTACGAGTGGTGGCGCCCCGAGGCTTTACACCTTCGACGT
>NC_057802.1:41250106-41290932 GCF_018294505.1 Triticum aestivum
TAAATTCAAATTCATTTAATTTACACAGAGCTTCAAATAGCTATAACTCTTCAACCATAGATCCAAATGAATTGATTCTTTTTGCATTGTGTTCTTTGCAAAGAAATCTAGCAGCCCACCAGAGATGAGATTTTTCTGTGCTGACTAGATTTTCTGGTGATTTTCAGAAGGGTTCTTGATATTTTCTTCTTGTGTTTAAAATTATTTTCAGAGGGTGAGGCTTGTCTTGAGGATCACCAGAAGGCTTGTGAACCTCATCTGCACTAAGGCAAGCCACAGCAACATTTTCATGGTGCCATTTCAATATTTATGATTTTCTTACTTGAATGAAAGATTTATCCATGCATTTAAAATAACTATTATGTTATTTATATTCTGTGAAATGCTTGTTTTAGTTAATATGCTTGAGTTACAGAATGTTTGAAACTAACTTAGTTCGTAAAGAAACTAGGATTTATTTGGGGTGATGATAGAAGAATATTGTTATGCAATTACTTAAAGTTATTTTCTTGCATGAGCAAAATAATAGAAATTTGCTAGAAAATATTCTGTTTAAAGTAAGGTTTACCCTAACCAGAAAAGTGGCATAAGTTGTTGATAATTATGCTTAGTGTGAATATGGTTGACTCAGTCTTTTCCGTTAATATGTGATGCATCTATTAGTGTTGCATTTCATGACATACTATGACACCGGTTATTTTTACTTTAAGTTGAACCTGAATATAACTCAACTTGAATATATCGTTGGCCGGGTCATGGTGCCACTGAATCGAGTTTTTCCCAGTGCAACCACATTTGCCTTATGGGGGGCCTTGATTCGGTCCGTTGTCATGCCTCTGGTTGGTGCCTCCAACTAGGGAAGGTTATGGGCTTGCTTACCCTGGTCCGGTAAACAGACATAACCTTGTGTGCCCGTTGTTGAGATTATGGTACCGGGTCCCCTTGTGGGATCGTTTTGGCCATGGCCGTGGTCGTTGTGTCTTTGGTAGACACGGGGCCACCCAGGACTAGCCCAGTGGGGATTGTGTCGGAGTGGCCGGGAGAGTGTCATGGCAATGGAGGGGTTTCGTCAGAATGCCGTTGGTCCACCCGAATGGGAGTGCGAGGCCATGGATTCCGTGGTGTGGATACAGTGTTCTACCTCTGCAGAGTGTAATAATCTATCGATAGCCGAGTCCACGGTTACGGACACGCTCGTAGTAGGTCACACCATGGGTCAACGTTTAATAAATTTTGCACACTAAGTTATGAACTTTATACTGTTGATGATGGTGGAAAGCCATCGAGATGTTCGAGACCAAGTATTGGTCGTGGTTGTGATCGCCGTAATGATCACGAGATACTTCTAGTCAAGACCACGATGGTGGTACATTTGTGATCCAAGAACGATCACGGTTGGTAAGCTAGTCCCGAGGGTCTTTTATCGCAACAGCGTGATCACAGCATTATTGCATTATTAATTGGTTAATTATCATAATATTGATTGTCATTATGATTATGCCTGTTGTGAGCTTGCAAGTACATTCCATGTACTGACCTGGCGTGTCATGCTAGATTTCAGGAAAGTCTCGTTGGAAAAGAGTGCTACTCGAGTCTAGATCGTGTCCACATCGGTGTCCCTGTGCTATGGAGTTTCCGCTACGACGTTGTTCCGCTGCCGCGTAGTTATGATCGAGGCCCCTTTATGTTCACTAAATAATGTACATATTGTTCAGCCACACCGTGTGTGCCGCTTGGCCTCGACACCTGTTGTAATGTAAACTATGACCCGCTGGCATTAATAAAGCGGTTGTTTTCTGTACCAAGATGTTGTGTGTTGCCAGAAGACATGGTCTCTGGGCTGGCAATACATGGTAAACCGGTCGCTCTGAGCCGGGGTGCCACAACGCTTGGTATCAGAGCCGCGCTGACTGTAGGCCACGCTAGACTACGACGTGTTAACTGGATGTTAGATACGAGTTTAAGTTGAGTGCCGGTAGCAATTGTAGCTGGTTGTTGCATTGAATGCACTTGTTTTACTTTTATGCTAAACTGCTAATGGTTGTGAGTGTAGATGGCTCCGGTGCCGTATCCGTGCCAGTTGCAGCTGATGCCGTACACGTCACCGCACCTCCTTCACAACGTGTGGCGTCGGCTGTACCCCCTCGGAGACGATCCAGCTGACTCAGTGTATGAGTATCACACAGTGGTTACTCTGCGCACCAGTTCCAATTCCAGCTCTTACACTCGTACTTCTCAGAGCGGTTACGCTTCCACCGCTTCTCAGGCTGTCCAGTTTGCTGCATTTGAGGTCCTTGTCGAGCTTCGCTGCAACAAGGTCCGAAGGTAGAACCACCCAGGTTTCTATTACTATCCTTCTCTGGATGACAATGGTCGTGTCCGTTTCCCTATCATTGATCCGGAGTCTGATAGTGTTGCTAGCCACCTTCCTCGTTATATCACCGCTAGCTATCTTATGATCCACGAGCGGGCACGAGAGCTGACTCGTGCTCGTACTGCTTTAGCCTCTGCTTTAGTCTCTTCTAGATCTGCCACTACTCCATCCTCTCTGGGATTTACGCCTTATATTCCAGCTAGTTCTAACTCCCCTATTTTACCGGTTACTCCTCCAAGTAGCTCGGGCGCCTCGACCGTAAATCCTCTCAGTGCTCCTGCTGAGTGGGTTTCACTTCTTGCTACTCCTGTAGCCCCGATCCTTCACCCTACCCCTGCCCCTGAGGGAGAGCCCTCTAGGCAGCGTCATCGTGCTAGTTTTAACCCGGAGGTCTCCGTTAACCTCGTCAGTTCAGGATCCGAGTCCGCTTCAGGAGAAGACCCCGCAGCACCAGCAGAGCAGTAGAGCCTATGCGTATCCGCAGTCGTTGGGATGATGTCCGGATGTAGTAGTACGAGTCATGATGTTTCGTTGCCTATATGAGAGTAGTTGAACCTGGCATGTTGTTTATCTTTCTTGTATGAGTCTATGTATAATTATGTTGGAACTCTATTTTTATTCGCCGTGTTTTCCTCGTCATTTCGGTTTTTCTCGGGCATTTGTTGCTGGCTTTTCCCCAATTTATTTTGAATGTTTCTCATCTCGGTTGTGTTGCCTTGGGAAAAATCATAATAGGATGCCGAGGGGAGGCAGCAGCAGCAACGTTCGCGAGGGTACCCCTGTTCGTCGTTCCGCACGACAGGCAGTACACTCTCCCGAGCCGTACGTTCCGCCACCGCCTCCACCACCAAATCCGCCCTCCACCGAGCAAATTATGCGTATGTTTGAGGAAAGAAGGAACAATGATCTGATTGAAATATTAAGATGTGTGCAAGCTATGGTTGGACAGAATGGAAATCAGAACGGTCATTACTCCAAGCTGTCAGATTTTCAAAGGACCAAGCCACCCAGTTTCAGTCAGGTTGTTGATCCCTTGGATGCAGACGATTGGTTGCATACCATTGAGAAAAAGCTTGAGATTGATCGTACTGAAGAAAATGATAAAGTTCTGTTTGCAACTCATTATCTTCAAGGAGCTGCTGCGATATGGTGGGAAAATGCAAAAGCCATGTGGCCTGCTGATGAAGAAATCACCTGGTCAAAATTCAAGGAGCAGTTCCGGAAATATCATATCCCTACTGGAATTATGAATACCAAGCAGTGAGAATTTCTCGCACTCGTCCAAGGAAATCAGTCTGTGGGTGAATATTTGCAAAAATTCAATCATCTGGCCCGTTACTCCCTTTATGACGTGGCCACCGAAGAAAGAAAGATTGACAGATTTCTTGGTGGATTAAAACCGCAACTCCGGTGTACTCTCAGTATGTTTGATTTCCCAGATTTCCAAACTCTGGTGAATAAGGCTTTCATTGCTGAAAGGGAGCACAAGCTTGTATCAGATAATAGGCCTGTTAACAACGATAACAAGCGCAAGTTCGAGCCAAAGAAGGATGGGCAAGCAGTGCAAAAGGCTCGTACCTGGCAGCAGACTCGGGTGGAATACAAGCCCAATTGGCAACAGAATGTTAACAAGACCACCACTCAAGTCGAGAATGTCGTGACCAACCCAGTGCATGAGGAGCGCCAGTGCAACAATTCTTGCTTCAGTTGTGGGCAAAACGGACATTATGCCAGACAGTGCCCCAAGAACACCGAAGCAAATGCTCTAGTCAGGCCACAAGTCAACTATATGGAATCATGTCCGACCCAGCAAAACTTTACTGGGTACGTACATCACCTCTCCACCGATGAAGCCCAAGAGAACCTCGAAGTCATCATTGGTATGTTTTCTATTAATAACATACCTGCAGTAATTTTATTTGACTCTGGGGTTTCCCACTCTTTTATTTCTCGGAGTTTTGTTGCCCAAAACAAATTTCCTTGCTCGATTTTGGGCAAAATTATGCTGGTACAAACCGCGGGATCTTTAATCAAGAGCAATCTGGTCTACCGCAATCTGGAAATCAATATCAACGGAGTTGGTTTTCCAACTTCTTTGATAATTCTTGAGTCCGACAAATTGGATGTTATATTGGGTATGAATTGTTTGACTCAATATCAAGTTTGCATAAACTGCGCGACCCGAGAAGTCACTTTGACCAGTCAGAATGGGCAGACTACCAATTTCTATGCTCGCAGAAGCATACCCAAGAAAGAGATGGTCTTCACCGATGTGGCTGAATTGGAATCAATTCCTGTGGTCAGTGAGTTTCCTGATGTATTTCCAGAAGAGCTGCCGGGCATGCTGCCAGATCAAGAGCTTGAGTTTGCAATAGATCTTGTGCCCGAAACCGCACCGTTATACAAGAAGTATTACCGGATGCCCCCCTCAGAATTAGTGGAGCTAAAGAAGCAGCTTGATGAATTGCTCCGGAAAGGATATATCCGTCCAAGCTCTTCACCATGGGGATCACCTGCTATTTTCGTGGACAAAAAGGATGGCAGTCTCCGCATGTGTGTGGATTACCGACAGCTGAATGAGGTCACCATCAAAAATAAATATCCGCTACCAAGGATTGATGATCTGTTTGATCAGCTCAGTGGAGCCAAGGTATTCTCTAAAATTGATTTACGGACCGGATATCATCAGCTCAAGATTAAAAAGGAAGATATTCCTAAGACCGCATTCACTACTCGGTACGGTCTTTATGGATATGCAGTTATGTCCTTTGGTATCACCAATGCTCCTGCCTTCTTCATGCATATGATGAACAAAGTGTTCATGGACTTCCTCGATAAGTTCGTGGTAGTCTTGATCGATGACATACTCATTTACTCCAAGGGTGAAGAAGATCACAAGGATCACCTCCAAGCAGTGCTACAACGACTCCGCGACCATCATCTTTACGCCAAATTCAGTAAATGCGAGTTTTGGCTCAAGCAAGTTGGGTTTCTCGGACATGTACTATCCGCCGAAGGTATAGCCGTGGACCCGAGCAAAGTAAAGGATATGCTCGATTGGTTGCCACCCACGACCGTAACACAGGTCTGAAGTTTCCTTGGATTAGCCAGATATTATCGTCGTTCCATTGAAGGATTTTCCAAGATTGCTAAACCCATGACGGAGCTGCTCAAAAAGGATAAGAAGTTTGAATGGACTGAGAACTGTGAGAAAAATTTCAACGAGCTAAAGATACGGCTGACAAATGCACCTGTATAAACTCTTCCGGATATCTACCGCAGTTTTGATGTGTACTGTGACGCCTCCAGACAAGGACTTGGATGCGTACTTATGCAAGATGGCAAGGTAGTAGCATATGCATCGCGACAGATACGACCCCACGAAGGAAATTATCCTACTCATGATTTGGAATTCGCCGCGGTGGTTCATGCTCTAAAAATTTGGAGACACCACCTCATTGGAAAAAGGTGCCAAATTTTTACTGATCACAAAAGTCTCATGTATATATTTACTCAGCCGGATTTAAATCTCCGCCAATGAAGATGGCTTAAGTTGGTCAAGGATTATGATCTCGGAATAAATTACCACCCGGGTAAGGCCAACGTGGTTGCCGATGCACTCAGTCGAAAGCCTGTCAGCCTAAATGTCATATTGAAATCCTTGCCTCCTGAACTTCAAGAGGAGATCACTCAGCTCAACCTGGTTATAGTCGATGCTGGTCTCACTAATATTTTGGAAGTCGCCCCCACACTTGAGGCAGAAATCCGCAAGGCCCAGCCAGCTGACATCAATCTACAAAAACGTGTCAAGAGCATGATGGCAGGACAGACTCCCGATTTCTCAAAGGATAAATTCGGTACCCTCCGGTTCCATGGAAGAATTTGTGTGCCAAATCAAGTAGATTTAAAGCAGAAAATCCCGTCTGAAGCACACGAATCTTCGTATTCCATTCACCCGGGAGGTACAAAAATGTATGAAGACCTCCGACAAATATTTTGGTGGGATGGAATGAAGAAAGACATTGCCTATTTTGTGGCATGTTGTGACCTATGCAACAAGGTAAAGGCAGAGCATCAGAAGCCAGCTGGACTTCTCCAACCACTGTCAGTCTCACAATGGAAATGGGATGATGTCTACATGGATTTCATCACAGGTCTGCCCAGGACTCCGCAAGGCAATGATGCAATATGGGTCATAGTGGACACCTTAACCAAGGTTGCTCACTTTATCCCGATCAGAACCACCTATCGAGCAGACCAACTCGCACAGCTGTATGTATCCAGGATAGTCAGTCTGCATGGAGTACCTCGAACCATCACTTTCGACCGAGGTTCCCTGTTTACCTCCGCTTTTTGGTCACGTCTCCATCAAGCCCTGGGGACAGCACTAAAATACAGTACCGCTTATCATCTTCAGACTGATGGGCAGACAGAGCGGGTAAACCAAATACTTGAAGATATGTTGCGAGCCTGTGTTTTGGCCCAAGGATCTAAATGGGAAGACTGCTTGCCGTATGCCGAGTTTTCTTATAACAACAGCTTCCAGACCAGTCTAAAAATGTCACCGTATGAAGCTTTGTATGGCCGCAAGTGCCGCACTCCTTTAAATTGGTCTCAGACTGGAAATAGCCATATCTTCGGAACATATCTCATGACGGAAGCTGAGAAACAAGTTAAGGAGATCAGAGACAGATTGCAATTGGCCAAATCTCGACAGAAGAGTTATTATGATGCAAAGCACCAACAAATCAGTTTTGAACCCGGAGAACACGTATACCTTCGCGTCACTCCTATGAAAGGAGTTAAGAGATTTCAGACTCGTGGAAAGTTGGCACCTAGATTTATTGGTCCATTTCCAGTCATGTCCCGAGTGGGCTCTGTTGCATATCAGTTGGAACTACCCCCTGAATTGGCGGTCGTGCACAAAGTGTTTCATGTTTCCCAGTTAAGACGATGCATATCACTGCCTGAGAAAAAGACTGCTATGACTGAGATAGATTTGGCAAGGGATTTAACATATGAAGACAGACCAATTAGAATTTTGGATCAGATGGAAAGAGTCACTCGCAGTAAAGTGAGGAAGTTTTACAAAGTTCAGTGGGAGCATCACACGGAGTCAGAATCAACGTGGGAACGGGAAGAATTACTAAGGGCACATTATCCAGAATGGTTTTCCCAAGCAACCGAATCTCGAGGACGAGATTCATTCTAAGTGGGGGAGGTTTGTGACAGCCTGGTTTTGGCCCTCCTTTATTTGCCTGATTTTTCATTTGAATTGATTTTGAAATTTAGAGTTTTTGAATCTTTTCATATGGACTTAAACACTTGGGTACGCATGGCTTTCACCCAAGTGCATCATTTCTCTCCCTAACCATCATTCCCTCTCTGATCCTACCCAAAATAATATTTGGAATATTTTTCTTTAATGAAAAATATTCATTTTCCTCTCCAAAACCCTAGCTAGTTCAATGTGCTCCAAAGCAACCCCATTTTTTCTTGCCCACAAAAATCTGGAAAAATTCACAAATATTCTTTGAACCCTAGGGCACCTTCCTGAGCAAAACTATTGCATCACTTTTTGAAATATTTTTGCTACAGAAATTATTTTCTGTTCTGGACAGAAATGGTGGTTTCTACAGCAACTACCATTTTACTTGCTCCATTGTGCCTGATTTTTCTTGTGCATCATCACCTTAGTAGATGATTGCTATCCTCCAAAGCACAGCTCCAACTCCCAGCCATTTGACCTCAGTAACATCTCAAAGTTACTGATCAGAAACTTACCAAGCGTGTGAAATCTTTTCTACTGCACCTGGAACCAAACCAAAGCGTGGTAACCTCTCAATCTACCACGAACTACAAGCCAGACATGATCTTTGGACTTTGGTCGGCCTGATGTCATAGTCCATGCGGTGACCGCATTCGTCCAGGGGTGCTAGCATGTGTGTCGACACGCTCTGCTAGCACGTGCTCGCTTCCCCGACTGCCGTAGCGCGCCAAACTTCGCCACCATCTTCGTCTCAACTCCATTAACTCCCCCTGGCACTCGCCGACACCGGAGCTCACCGCAGCGAGCACGGGCACGGTCCGGCAACGTAACAGTGCGGTGCGCACTGTGCTTGTCGCCTTCCTCTCGATCTTGTGCTCGTCTCCGTTCGCCCACAGTCCCCGCGTGAGTTGCGTCGCCTTCTCCCCCTCTCACTGACGCCGCTCGTCACCGGGCGCCGTGTCGAGGTGTCAATGGCGGAGCCCCGAACCCCCCTCTCGGCTCGCCTATAAATGGAGCCACCCCCAGCCTCCCGAGCACCATCCACCACTGCCACACACTCCACAAACTCGTTGATAGCCGTAGCCCGGCCGGGTAGGCCGCGGGCCGCCGTCCCAGAGCTCGAGCTTGTCGGCGATCCCCTCGGGTCGTCGCGGTAGCTCCAGCCCCTCCCAGGCCTGGGCGACCCTTCTGGAGCCTCCGCCACTCTTCAGTGAAGCCGTTCCAACCTCTTGGAGCCCCTGGAGTTGCCTCTGTTCGCCGTCGTCCTTGTCTCCGGCGACCACCTCTCTCTGCCTCCGCTTGCGAGGTCGATTCCGACGCTGTTCGACCAGCCCTAGCCACGCTACGGGTACAGGCAGGTGCGCCTCCATCCCCTCTCTCAATCCCTCCCTCTCGTTTGGGCTAAGGAGCCATCGTCGCCAGCGATAGCTCCGGCGAAGCCGCGACCCCCTCTGTCTCCTCCTCCGTCTTCCCTTCGCCTGACTAGCGGGGCCTGCTAGTCAGCCACTCTGTACGCGCGCGAAGCGGTACGAGTGGTGGCGCCCGAGGCTTTACGCCTTCGATGTCACCCCCCCCTCAGTTTGTTTTATTTAAATTCAAATTCATTTAATTTACAGAGAGCTTCAAACAGCTATAACTCTTCAACCATAAGTCTAAATGAATTGATTCTTTTTGCATTGTGTTCTTTGCAAAGATATCTAGCAGCTCACCAAAGATGAGATTTTTCGGTGCTGTCTAGATTTTCTGGTGATTTTCAGAAGGGTTCTTGATATTTTCTTCTTGTGTTCAAAATTATTTTCAGAGGGTGAGGCTTGTCTTGAGGATCACCAGAAGGCTTGTGAACCTCGTCTGCACTAAGGCAAGCCACAGCCACATTTTCATGGTGCCATTTCAATATTTATGATTTTCTTACTTGATTGAAAGACTTAATCCATGCATTTAAAATAACTATTATGTTATTTATATTCTATTAAATGCTTATTTTAGTTAATATGCTTGAGTTACAGAATGTTTGAAACTAACTTAGTTGGTAAAGAAACTAGGATTTATTTGTGGTGATGATAGAAGAATATTGTTATGTAATTACTTAACGTTATTTTCTTGCATGAGCAAAATAATAAAAATTTGCTAGAAAATATTCTGTTTAAAGTAAGGTTTATCCTAACCAGAAAAGTGGCATAAGTTGTTGATGATTATGCTTACAGTGAATATGGTTGACTCAGTCTTTTCCGTTAATATGTGATGCATCTGTTAGTGTTGCATTTCATGGCATACTATGACACCGGTTATTTTTACTTTAAGTTGAACCTGAATATAACTCAACTTGAATATATCGTTGGCCGGGTCATGGTGCCACTGAATCGAGTTTTTCCCAGTGCAACCACATTTGCCTTATGGGGGGCCTTGATTCGGTCTGTTGTCATGCCTCTGGTCAGTGCCTCCAACTAGTTAAGGTTATGGGCTTGCTTACCCTGGCCCGGTAAACAGACATAACCTTGTGTGCCCGTTGTTGATATTATGGTACCGGGTCCCCTTGTGGGATCGTTTTGGCCACGACGGTGGTCGTTGTGTCTTTGGTAGACACGGGGCCACCCAGGACTAGCCCAGTGGAGATTGTGTCGGAGTGGCCGGGAGAGTGTCATGGCAATGGAGGGGTTTCGCCGGAATGCCGTTGGTCCGCCCGAATGGGAGTGCGAGGCCATGGGTTCCGTGGTGTGGGTACAATGTGCTACCTCTGCAGAGTGTAATAATCTATCGATAGCCGAATCCACGGTTACGGACACGCTCGTAGTAGGTCACACCATGGGTCAACGTTTAATAAATTTTGCACACTAAGGTATGAACTTTGCACTGTTGATGATGGTGGAAAGCCATCGAGATGTTGGAGACCAAGTATTGGTCGTGGTTGTGATTGCCGTAATGATCACGAGATACTTCTAGTCAAGACCACAATGTGGTACGTTTGTGATCCAAGAACGATCACGGTTGGTAAGCTAGTCCCGAGGGACTTTTATCGCAAGAGCATGATCTCAGTATTATTGCATTATTAATTGGTTAATTATCATAATATTGATTGTCATTATGATTATGCCTGTTGTGAGCTTGCAAGTACATTCCATGTACTGACCTGGCGTGTCATGCCAGATTTCAGGAAAGTCTCGTTGGAAAGGAGTGCTGCTCGAGTCTAGATCGTGTCCACATCGGTGTCCCTGTCCTATGGAGTTTCCGCTACGACGTTATTCCGCTGTCGCGTAGTTATGATCGAGGCCCCTTTATGTTCACTAAATAATGTACATATTGTTCAGCCCCACTGTGTGTGCCGCTTGGCCTCGACACCTGTTGTAATGTAAACTATGACCCGCTAGCATTAATAAAGCGGTTGTTTTCTGTACCAAGATGTTGTGTGTTGCCAGAAGACATGGTCTCTGGGCTGGCAATACATGGTAAACCAGTCGCTCTGAGCCGGGGTGCCACACAATGGAAGGCAGAGAGTGGTGTATCTGACAAGGGATTTGGAAGTTGCTGGTAATGATAAATAATATGCTTCCAAAGGACAACGAATTGCCCGAGAGTATGTATGAAGCAAAGAAGGTTGTCTGCCCTCTAGGGTTAGAGGTGCAGAAGATACATGCATGCCCTAATGACTGCATCCTCTACCATGGTGAGTACGAGGATTTGAACGCTTGCCCGGTATGCTGTGCATTGCGCTATAAGATCAGCCGTGATGACCTTGGTGATGTCGAGGGCGAGCGCCCCAATAAGAAGATTCTTGCCAAGGTGATGTGGTATGCTCCTATAATACCACAGTTGAAACGTTTGTTCCAAAACAAAGAGCATGCCAAGGCGATGCGATGGCACAGAGAAGACCGTCAGAAAGATGGAAAGTTGAGAGTACCCGCTGACGGGTCGCAGTGGAGAAAAATCGGGAGAAAGTACATGAAGGAGTTTGTAGGTGACGCAAGGAACGTATGGTATGGTCTAAGCGCAGATGGCATTAATCCTTTTGGGGAGCAGAGCAGCAACCATAGCACCTGGCCTGTGACTCTATGTTTGTATAACCTTCCTCCGAGGTTGTGCATGAAGTGGAAGTTCATTATGATGCCAGTGCTCATCCAAGGCCCTAAGCAACCCGGCAACGACATTGATGTGTACCTAACGCCATTAGTTGAAGAACTCTTACAGCTGTGGAATGGAACAGGTGTACGTGCGTGGGACGAGCACATGGGGGAAGAATTTGACCTAAAGGCGTTGCTGTTCGTGACCATCAATGATTGGCCTGCTCTCAGTAACCTTTCAGGATAGACAAACAAGGGATACCGCGCATGCACGCACTGCTTGGATGATATCGATAGTATATATTTGGGTAATTGTAGGAAGAATGTGTACCTGGGACATCATCGATTTCTTTCGAGCAGGCATCCCGTAAGAAAGAAAGGCAAGCATTTCAAAGGTGAGGCGGATCACCGGACGAAGCCTCGCCACCGTACTGGTGCTGATGTACATGATATGGTCAAGGATTTGAAGGTAGTTGATACGTCGCCGTCGTATCTACTTTTCCAAACACTTTTGCCCTTGTTTTGGACTCTAACTTGCATGATTTGAATGGAACTAACCCGGATTGACGCTGTTTTCAGCAGAATTGCCATGGTGTTATTTTTGTGCAGAAATAAAAGTTCTCAGAATGACCTGAAAATCAACGGAGAATTATTTTGGAATATATAAAAAATACAGGAAGAAGAATCCACGTCGGGGGGCCTCCACCTGTCCACGAGGGTGGGGGGCGCGCCCTACCCCCCTGGGCGCGCCCCCTGCCTCGTGGGCCCCCTGACGCTCCACCGACCTCAACCTTGACTCCATATATTCACTTTCGGGGAGAGAAAAATCAGAGAGAAGGATTCCTCACGTTTTACGATACGGAGCGGCCGCCAAGCCCTAAACTCTCTCGGGAGGGCTGATCTGGAGTCCGTTCGGGGCTCCGGAGAGGGGAATCCGTTGCCATCGTCATCATCAACCTTCCTCCATCACCAATTTCATGATGCTCACCGCCGTGTGTGAGTAATTCCGTCGTAGGCTTGCTGGACGGTGATGGGTTGGATGAGATTTATCATGTAATCGAGTTAGTTTTGTTAGGGTTTGATCTCTAGTATCCACTACGTTCTGAGATTGATGTTGCTATGACTTTGCTATGCTTAATTCTTGTCACTAGGGCCCGAGTGCCATGATTTTAGATCTGAACCTATTATGTTTTCATCAATATATGAGAGTTCTTGATCCTATCTTGCAAGTCTATAGTCACCTACTATGTGTTATGATCCGGCAACCCCGAAGTGAAAATAATCGGGACCACTTGTCGGAGTAAATGGCCACGGGTAGCCTAACCGACTCCCCCTGGCTCTTTGAAAAATTATCAGGCCATTCGAGCCTTCAAGCCTACAGGGCGCAAGGCCGCCTCCCCCCGGCCAGCTATCCCCATGGGCCGACTACCAGAAGGAGACCCGGCCTCAGAAACCTTCCCCACGAAAGCTATGAGATGGCCGACTCCAAGAAGCCGGCCCCAAGAGGACCGACTCCCAGAAGCCGGCCATGAAGAGAGCCGACTCCCAGAAACCGGCCAAGACTATACCCACCAAGACTGCATCCACATAACGGCGACGAGACGGGGCGTGGCCGCAGTACAGCCCACTACCCCGGAATTCCGAAGCAGGCATGGCCACAGGGCGCCGTACGGGCCAGCCATCTCCCGTCCGGCGCGGCACTGTAGCCATGTTGACCCTGATGTCACCCACGACATGCGCCAGTATGGCCCGCGGGCAGCGGGCCCCTTTAGTCAGAGAGACGCTCGAGGGCGGCCCGGCTTCCCTTAGTCGGCCTGGGGCGTAGCCGGCTCCCCATAGCCGGCCGCCTCCTTCCCTTGAAGCATGCGCCTCATTAAGAAGACAAGATGAGGTAAGGCTACGGTGAGAGTCCGTAAGGCGGCGACACTGTAGCCATGCTTACCTCGACAAAGCCCTCGTCATCAGAGGCAAGGCAACAGTAACCAGCCACCGACAAGACCCCCAAGCGGTGGGGCCGGCCTGTCGACCAAGGAGCCGGCAGCCGGCGGGACCCACCAGTCGGCGGGCCCCAATGGCCGGCGGAGAAGTCGGCAAACACAGACACTGACGGCTGGGACCGGCGCCCGGCCGGATTACAATTGTACCCCCGGGAGGTAGGCCTATATAAACCCCCCGGGGCACCCATGCAAAGGGTTGGACTCATAGAGTTACACACACCATATAGAGAGAAAAGGAGAGCTAGCCTTGCCCTTCTTCTCCCTCTAACCCGACAGCTCAAGGAGCGTCTGTAGCCACTTGTTTTGATCTAGTGATCATGTGGAGACCCCGCAGAGCAGGACTAGGGGTGTTATCTCCACGGAGAGCCCCGAACATGGGTAAGATTCGCCGGCGTGCATGTCTTCGCCTCATCCCGTTTCCAGGCACCGGCGACGTCTTACTGGCTCCCACAATGATAAGCCACCTGTTGGCATATGTCGCACGTACCACTCGACATTTGGCGCCCACCGTGGGGCCAGGTGCACCATCGTCCGGAGACCTGTTCTGGACGGGAACCCTTTTCCTCCCCCGCGAGCGCAGCCAGCCTGCTGCGCCCGATGGCGTTTGCCCCGACGCGCAGCAAGGCGTCGACGACGCCTGCGCAGCGAGCTGCCTCGCCGATCTGCTCGGCGAGACTCGCATCTCCGATGAGCCCGCGTCCGACGCAGGCACGGACTACCCCGAGAGCCGCCTCGTCAGCCTCCTCGACCAACTTCACGTCTCCAGCGAGCCTGCTGTAGACTTGGAGTCGGTCGGCTCCACCGACCTGATGCTTGTCGATTCCGACACGGCATCGCTCGACGCCTACCCCTCCGACGTGGTGGTCTTCGACGACCCTCTCCCTCGAGCCGACAGCGGCAGCAGCGCTGTCACCGAAGTGTTGGTCATCAGCCACGTCGCCAACTCGGGCAAGAACGCCCACGACGCCCTGCAAGCGGCGATGCACGACTTATCCGTCCCCATCCCGGCCAACGCCGACGCTGAGACCCTGGAGGCACGCCGCCTCGCCCTCATCGAAGAAGGCCAGAAGATAGCCTCCATGAGACGCCTCACCAAGGCTCACCAGCGCGAAGTCGACCGCGCCGCCTTTGGCACGCCGCCTCCTGGCGGGCCAAGCCGAGCCGGCCTCGTCCAGAAGCGCGGCGCGGCCATCGCCAGCATGCTGGGGGCAGATCGCCCCGTCTACGCCACCCCGCTCGAGAATCTGCGAGCCGCTCAGGCGGCCGCTGAAGAGCTAAATGGGCTGGGAGCCGATGAGCTCCCTTACATGACAAGGCGAATCCAGCAGCTGATCGACGCGGCCGCAGAATGGCACGAAGCCGGCGCCCGCGCTGAGAGTCCTCCCCCGCGCCGAGAGCACGCCGCGACATCCCGGTCGCCAACTGCGAGCGGTGCCCGCGCAAGGAAAGACAAGGAGTCGGCTGCTAGCCGCAGCCGGACTCAGATCACCATCGATCATGACGCGGAAGGCCGCCCTCGAGCAGTGGAGCGCCAAGGAAATCCGCCTCCTCCCCCGCCTCGAGGGGAGAGATATCCCACCCCGCCGCCTGTCACACATCCGACTCTTGGTGGCCGACTGGGCCACCGCGAAGGAGTCGGCGAGAACGATGCCCGCCACCGGATCGACCGCCTAGCTCGATCCCTGGCGCTGGAAGAAGAAGACGATGTCGGCCCGCCATGCTTTGGCCCCCGCATCCGCGATGAGCCCTTCCCCAAAGGGTTCTCGCTCCCCAGAGACACGCCCAAGTACAACGGCTCTGTGAAGCCGGAAGATTGGCTCATCGACTACTCTACTGCTGTCAGCATAGCCAACGGCAACAGGCGCGTAGCCGTGAAGTACGTCCCCCTCATGCTGCAAGGCACGGCGCGCACCTGGCTCAACAGCCTCAAGCCCTACAGCGTCAACAGCTGGCTGGACTTCACGGAAGTCTTTGTCCGCAACTTCACCAGCACGTACAAGCGGCCTCCCAAGCCTCGCCAACTCTCCCTATGCGTTCAAGGGCCCAACAAATCGACCCACGACTACCTCACGCGGTGGGCCGAGCTCCGCAACTCCTGCGAGGGGGTGCACGAGGTTCAGGCCATCGAGTATTTCACCGCCAGGTGCCGAGAGAGCACCCTCCTCAAGCACCGACTCCTCTGCGATGAGCTGGCTACCCTCGACGAACTGCTGATCATCGCGGACAAGTACGCCACGGCTGACTCCTCGATGAAGATCGAGCTTCGAGTGGACGCCTCTGGGAAGGTGATCGCTCCGGCTCCCAAGACGCCGGCTGGCGACTCCAATCGGCGCCCCTACCAGAGCGATCACAAGCGCAAGGCCCCCATGCCGCCTACCACCAGTCGGCAAGTGGCCAGAGTTGAAGATGAGCAGCCCGAAGAGCGGCCCGCTCCTAAGAAGAAGGGTGGCAGGCCG
Organism: Triticum aestivum; assembly: GCF_018294505.1. Classification (NCBI taxonomy): domain Eukaryota; kingdom Viridiplantae; phylum Streptophyta; class Magnoliopsida; order Poales; family Poaceae; genus Triticum; species Triticum aestivum. The sequence continues at coordinate 41,266,258 of NC_057802.1, forward strand.
GCTTGGCAGCCGGCTTTCTCCTACGAGCAGACTCTCGATGCCCCCCTGCAAGTTCCACAGCGGCGCGAAGCCATCCAACCACACGACCTGAAAGTGCCACTGGCTCACACGGATCTCCAAGGGCGAGGGGCTGGTGCCGCCTCCGCCTCCCGGCCCGCCGCCTCCAGCCCCCCAGCAGCCGGCTGCTCGACCAGCAGTCGGGGCCATTCAAGATGAGTTCCCTGAAGAGCACGCCGCCTACGTCGTCTTCACAAGCCAAGTTGAAGACAAGGGTAGCCGGCGCCGACAGCACCAAGAGGTCAACACAGTCGCCTCCAGCAACCCCGAGTTCATGCACTGGTCCGAGAAGCCTATCAACTGGAGCCGGGCCGACCACCCAGAGGTGATGCCGTCCCCTGGCTCATACGCATTAGTATTGGATGTCACCCTCGCAACGGAGAGGCGAGCTGCCCGATTCTCCCGCGTTCTGATTGATGGCGGAAGCAGTATCAACATACTGTACCGCGATACCATGGAGAAGCTAAACATCAAAGCAAAGCAGCTCATGTCAAGCCGGACCGTGTTCCATGGCATCGTACCCGGCCTGTCCTGTTCCCCGATCGGCAAGATCAAGATGGATGTTCTCTTCGGAGACAAGGATCACTTTCGCCGAGAAGCGATCTGGTTCGAGGTAGTGGATCTGGAGAGCCCTTACCACGCCTTGCTTGGCCGACCTGCTCTGGCCAAGTTCATGGCTGTACCCCACTACGCCTACCTAAAGATGAAGATGCCGAGCTCGAAGGGGATCATCACTGTAGTCGGCGACTACAAGAAGTCCATCGAGTGCGCAGCAGCAAGCAGTCGACTGGCCGAGTCCCTCGTAGTGGCAGAAGAGAAGAAGATGCTGGAACGGGTTGTGGCCATGGCCGGCAAGCAGCCGGCCTTGTCCCCCAACCCCAAGGATTATGATGCGCAGGGCTCCTTCCAGCCGGCCAAGGAGACGAAGAAGATACCTCTGGACCCGGAGAACCCGGAGAGGTTTGCAGTCATTGGGGCAAATCTGGACAGTAAATAGGAAGGCGAGCTCGTCGATTTCCTCCGTGAGAATCGAGACATCTTTGCATGGTCCCCAAAGGACATGCCGGGTGTTCCGAAGGATTTTGCTGAGCACAAGTTACACGTCCGAAAGGACGCGAAGCTGGTCAAGTAGCCTCTCCGCCGACTCTCAGAAGAGAAGAGAAGAATCGTAGGAGAAGAGATAGCCCGGCTCCTTGCCGCCGGCTTTATTATGGAAGTATTTTTCCCAGAGTGGCTTGCCAACCCAGTCTTGGTGTTGAAGAAGAACAACAAATGGCGTATGTGTATAGACTACACTAGCCTCAACAAGGCCTGCCCCAAAGACCCATTTGCTTTGCCACGGATTGATCAAGTGATAGACTCCACAGCCGGATGCGAGCTGTTGAGTTTCTTGGATGCCTACTCAGGATACCACCAGATTAAGTTGGACCCAGCAGACCGCCTGAAGACCGCCTTCATCACACCATTCGGAGCTTTCTGTTACCTGTCTATGACATTCGGCTTGAGGAATGTCGGTGCCACTTTTCAGCGTTGCATGCAGAAATGCCTCCTCAAGCAACTCGGCAGAAATGCCCACGGCGGCAGAAATACCGGCGCCACTTTTCCCTTTGCCGTCTAGGGGCTGGACATGGTGGGCCCATTCAAGACAGCCCGCGGCGGCTTGACACATCTGCTTGTCGCCGTGGACAAATTTACCAAGTGGGTCGAAGCAAAGCCGATCAAGAAGCTGAACGGGCCGACTGCCGTGACATTCATTGCCAACATCACTACTCGGTACGGCGTGCCGCACAGCATCATCACCGACAACGGCACAAACTTTGCCAAAGGAGCACTGGCATGTTTCTGCGCGACGCAGGGCATCCGACTGGACTTAGCGTCCGTTGCCCACCCGCAATCAAACGGCCAGGTCGAGCGAGCAAATGGACTCATCCTCTCCTGCATCAAGCCCCGACTGGTCGTACCACTGGAGCGATCGGCCGGCTGCTGGCTCGATGAGCTGCCGGCTGTCCTCTGGAGTCTGCGTACTACCCCAAACAAGTCAACCGGCTTCACTCCGTTCTTCCTTGTATATGGTGCTGAGGCCGTCATCCCAACTGACACCGAGTTCGACTCGCCTCGGGTCACCATGTACACGGAGGCGGAGGCCAAGGAAGCGCGAGAAGACGGCATCGACCTGTTGGAAGAAAGCCGGATGTTAGCACTCAGCCGGTCCACCATCTACCAGCAAGGTTTGCACCGCTACCACAACCGCAAGGTCAAGCCAAGATCTTTCCAAGAGGGCGACCTTGTGCTCCGGCTGATCCAGCGAACAGCCGGCCAGCACAAGCTCTCGGCCCCTTGGGAAGGCCCTTTCGTCATCAGCAAGGCACTAGGCAACGACTCCTACTACCTGATCGACGCGTAAAAACCAAGAGCACGCAAGAGGGAAGATTCCGGCAAGGAGTCAGAGCGACCATGGAACGCGAACCTCCTGAGAAGATTTTATAGTTAAAAGCAGTATGTATCATGCTACCCTTTTTGTATTAAGTACGAAACAACAGGCCCCCCGAGGAGCACTCGGGGATTGCCTTCCTTTATCTATGAATGACGAGTGTCATATTCATGAATGTATTATTACATTTGATTTTCTGTCTGGCACCGGGTTCGACTAATCGGCCCGGGGACTGGCCGCCTTAAGTTATATTAAAGTTCCACCTGAAGTCAGACAAGTAGTGTGCCGGCTCCCGAGTCCTCTCTTGTTGAAAGTCGCAGTTCGAAGAACCGACCGTTCGACTAGCAAGAGCCAAAGGCAGAAAGGATGCCCACACGAAAAACGGCTAAGGACTAACGAACTTGTATAACGAAAAGACGGCCTCCAACCGTGCTTACCGACTGTCAGAACAGCCGGCTGGCCGGCTTCCCAAACACTTCGCTATAATCCAACAAAGCTAGAGTACTTGCCCTCCCAACTGGCCAAGCACTTCTCCAGCCACAGATGCAGAGCAACTGTCCGACTGGGGAGGCAGCAACCAAGGGAGGGCGGCAAAGGAAACAGCAGAAGGATGAAAAGCAAAGAACAAGGGAAAGCCAAACGCATGCATAATCATATTTACATATAAGGCGCCCAACAGGCCGGCAATCAACATAGTTTGAATACACCCCAGTGGGTGGAATTGTGCAAACTTAACAAAATATTGTTCCAAAAGTGATAAGACAGGAAAATAAAGATAGCAGACTAGACTAAGGGCGCGATCTGGGAGCCGGGTTGGTCGGTGGAGGCGACGCCACCGGCTGGGGGAGTGGCCGGCTGGCGGGTCTCGGCTTGATCATCGCCGGCTGCAGGCGGCGCATCCGCGCGTGCCTTGTTGCTGGAGGCACGGTCGAGCTGAGCCCGACCGGCTGCTCCACCATCTGGCCCGGCGTCTTCACCCTCCTCCTCCTCCTCGCCCTCGTCGCTGGAGTCGATCTCCTCCGCCGAGTCCTCGCCGTCTGCAGGGTTCAGCCCGAACCACTCCTCCGACTGGGCAACACCGTTGTCGTCCACCTCAGGAGCGAAGGCACTGGTGTCGGTGTAGTCGGCGATCGCCGAAGCCCGCCGGATAATAGCCGGCCGCGCCGGCTCCAGCTCCGTGCCGGCCTCCTGCCGCCAGGTGGCTAGCTGGTCCAGACTCAGCCCGGGATACCAGGCCTTGGCGAACTCCAGCGCCCGCCTGGCGCCAGACCGAGCCGCCGACGCCTTCCAGGCCTCGAAGCGGCCAACCGCCACCTCCAGCCAGTCGGCGGTCCGACTGGGGGTACGGGGAATCACCTCGCTAGGCCAAAGGGCGACCAGCACCTGCACTCCGACACGCTGAAGCCGGCGGAGCATGCGGTGCGCCGGCTGAAGACGGGCCTGAATCGCCAAGAGATGATCCTCCAGCGTCCGGCGAGCGTTTGGCGCGATCTCGGCGCCAGCCTGCCTCTGTGCCTCGCGGCGGGCCTCGATGATCTGGTTGGCGGCGGTAGAGTAGCCAGGGAAGTACTCTATGCACGAAAGAAAGAGAAAGAAGAGAAAAACACCAAGTCAGAAAACGAGCCAAAGCGGCAAGCGGCAAGCAAGGGCGAAGAAGAAGGCGGCTTACCGTCAACCAAATCTTCGATCTGGCCATAGCCGTTGATCAGCGTCTCCTTCGCTTCGGCCCAGGTAGCCGCCTCTGTCTCATACTCGGCTTGGAGGGCGGCCTCGCTGTCCCGCACCGCCTTCAGGGCCGCCTTGTGGCTCTCCTCCTGGTCGGCCAACCTCTTGGCCAGGCGGTCACCCTCCTGTACTAAGGCGGCAAACTCGGCCTCCTTAGCACGGAGGGCGGCCTGAGTCCCTCCCAGCTGCTCCCTTAGACCGGCGTTGGCCGCTGCAGGGATGGCAGAGAAAAAAGAAGCAATGTGAAGAAGTCGTCAAGGAAGATCCGACCCGATTGCTCAGCAGTCGGCCCGAATCTCGGGGACTACACCCAGTGGGTGCGCTGACGCGCCCCCACGTGAGATAAAAGATGAAGCACTCACCCCGGCTTTCAGTTAGGTCAGCGGTCTTCTGGGTCAGCTCCCGAGCCTGGGAGTTGAAGGCAGCCGCGCGAAGGTTGTGGTAGTCCTGCAAGACAGGCAGAAGAACAAATGAGAGCAAGACAGCAAAACAAGGTCCCCTAGGAAGTTCCAGGCCGCCTGCTCAGCAGTCGACTCGGAACTCGGGGACTACACCCAGTGGGTGCACTGACGCGCCCCCACGGAAGAAACCAAGATCAAAAAAGCAAAGACAGGAAGACTAACCCGGATGGCCGCCCGTGTCGCAAGGAACTCGTCGTTGTACTTCCTCAGCGCCGCCGCCTGGGCTTGAAGCCGGGTCCGGACGTCCTGCGTGGCCACGTTCATCACGGCCGTCCCCCCGCCCGGCGTCCACCCCGAGCTGGCGCTGGCCGCCTCCATGTCCTGGGCCGACGAGCTGGAGCCCGCGGCCGGCTGTGGCCCCGATGCAGCCTTCTGCGGCTCTGATGCGGCCTTCCCCGCGCGCTGGTGCGGCGGCGTCCGGACCACCAGATCAGCCCTCGCGGCCGGCTCGCCCCCGGCCAATTACACAGGCGGCAGGTTAGGCCGGCCGCCTTGAGTCGCCCCAGTCGGCGGGGCCGGTGCCGCCTCCCTCTCCGGGACGACGACGTCGTCCTCCCGCTCCAGCCCCGGCTGGTCACCGCCAGCTTCTTCTGGCAAGGGCTCTGGGACCCCAGGCGCCGCGACGCGCAGTGGGGTGACCAACAAGGCCCCCTCCGCCATCGCCGCAGCCGCAGCCTCCGCTTGGGCCTTGACCGTTGCGTCGGCACGCGCCTTCGCCGTCTCGTCCTCCTGCGCCGCCTTGGCGGCGGCCGCCCTCAATGCCTCCGCCTCCCGCGCCTCCCGCTCCTCCCGCGCGTTCCGCTCCGTCACCGCCTGAAGATCGGCACGGGGGTCCACGCGGCGAGTGGTGCTCCCGGATCCTCCCGGCGACCCAACGACGGAGGCGGCAGCAACCCGCTCGAGCGACAATGGAGCCCTGGTTTTTTGAGAAAGGACAAGGATTCAGGAACTACCAGAGAAAAGAAGAAAAAGTACATGAAGGAGTATATACTTACGCCGACACCGTCTGCGGCTGCTTCACCGCCTTGCGGAAGTGGGACGCCTTCGCAGCCGCCTCTTCCCGCCTGGTCGCCGCTGCCCCGCCTCTAGGCTTCTTCGGCCGACTGCCGAATAAGCCCGGCGCGGCACGACGTTTTTGCCCGCCGCCCCGAGCAGGCAGCGCGGCGGAGGAACCCGCGCCGCGGCCAGACGCCGGCTGGCGGCGTGGGACGACTTCGGCCTCGTCGTCGTCCAGCCAGTCGTCGAAGCTGACTCCAAACCCGGAGCCGCCTGCCTCGCCGCCGGCTTGGCCGCCGCCCGCCTCGGTGTTGTCTTCCATGGCGGCCACCACCAAGTCGGGGTCCTCTAGATCGTGCTCCGTCCGGTCAGGGACGAATCGGCGCTCCGCGTCCGACCCGCCTGCAGGCCGAAGAAGAGGGCTCTGTCGAGACAAGCCGACTAGTCAGAGTCGGCCAAAAGGAACTCGGCGACAAAGCTGAGAGAAGAAAGGGAAGAAGAAAACATACCGTGGGCGGCGGGTGAGCTCGGCAATATGGCTCCTTGCCAAACTTCCACTCTGCGGAGAGCTTGCAGTTTGCAAGGTAGTTCACCATATGAGCCACTTCGTCGTGCGGCATGTCTTTGGTGCACATCCGACTCGGATCGAGCTGGCCGCTCATCAGACATGAGAATCTCATCATCATCAATCTCAACATCGTACACATGCACACGACGATATTTCACGGTTACAGGGAGAAAAAGAAAGTGGGATGAGGGCATGAACAATAGTGATAAGCAAGATAATGTATTGAAAGAAAGTAGTATAAAAAATGAATCAATGTACATGAAGTTATCAGGCCCACATTACAAAAAATTACCAGGTAATGTGAAAGTGGATTACCATCACACTTGTATGGGCTTTTAAAAGAACATATTAGATAGATAAAATGTTAAGATTGGGGCATAATGAGGAGCATGTATTAAAAGATGACCAAAGGATTTGATGTGCTAGAATTGGTAAGGAATCTATCTGGGTGGATTTATCATGTCCATGAAACAGAATTTACCAGTATATGAACAGTTGAGTTACCAGGATAATGGCAAAGGACTTATCAGGATAATAAAAAATGAGGGGACAATAACAAATTTCATAGGAAAAAGAGTACACAACTGCTAGTACTAGTGCAGTCATGTTAGGTAAACATGACAAATGACAGGAGATGTATGTATCACACGCTTAGTATAGTTAGTAACAGATAAAAAGTGGCCAGTTACCCAGGCCAATGGTTGGTGACATATCAACAACTTTCAAACACTCACAGAGTTACCAGGGGAAGAGGTTTGAGTTATCACCAATATGTCAGGAACAAGGTTAGCAGAAGAAACATATTGTATGTTATCTTCTCGGCTAGCGTCGTACAACATATTTTAGCGAACACGAAAAAACATATTCCGGGTACTGAAAGCACAAATGTTCATTTTCACATCACATCACAGATGCATAATAAAAGTTGTTTTACATTCATCCATACACACGAAAGCATAAAAAAATCCAAACACATAAACAATGAAAGCACAACCAACCGAAAAACAAAAGGTCTTCACTGACATAGTTCCATCCATCACTCTCGATGCAAAAGCGAAGACGCAAGGTCTTCACTTCCAGAGTTGTATGGCGCAGCACAAGCAACCGGTTGCACGTCGATAACTTTCTCTCCCTTCTTGCCCTTGAAGTCAGCAGCATTGGGAGATGCAAGATCTAGAAAGGCGACAGGGCCAGTAGCTGGTGCTGCAGGTGGTACTTGAACCGATGCCACCGCCGCTGATGCATCTCCTACTGCGGGTGGTACTTGATCCGATGCCGCCACCACTAATGATTCTGGTGATGGAGGTGCAGCTTGTCCCGTAGGAGCCGACGCTGGTGCGGCTTGAACCGTTGGAGATTCTTCAGTCCATGCTCTAGGGATTCTTGACTCTACGACAGGGTCAACTTCTGCAAATAACACCAACAGTAACACACAAATGGAAAAAGGCATAAGATAAAACATGAAATGGACATTGTATTTGTGAACGTCAGAACAATAACATGAGTTACCACAGCTGTAAAGACGCAGGTTATCAACAGAAAAAAGACACGTTACCAACCTGGGGTTGTTTTTCTCTTCATTAACATTTTTGGTCACTGCAGGATTCTAGACATCATGCTCTTGACCTTCAGCTACTGCCGTATCACTAGGCACATTGACTCGGGTACCTCCAAAAACATCTTCAATGACATGAACTGATGCAGCAGAAAAGAGTGAACACAGCGTCAACATAAATCATCACTACTACAGACAGAAAAAAAAGTGATGGGTGAAAGAAATAACCTATAGTTTCATCTTCGTCATGTCCCGCAGTGGCAACATCTTCAGCTTCAGCATCAACAACCGCGCTGGCAATGTCTTCTACAACAGCAGTAATAGTGGCCGCTGCAGTGAGCTGATCTACGGGGTCAGCAGAAACACCAGCAGATGTCGCCGCAACAGCATCGGATGCGCCCGAACTAGCTGTTGTTGCTTCAGCAGAAGCTGACGAACCACCCGTCGCATGAAGATCTTCAACCGCAGACGAAGACGTCACCATGGGCGATTCGTCAAGATGGATAACTTCTGTTGTCTGTGATGATGTTGTCTGCATGATGCTGACCTTAGTCGTGGAGAAGATCTGGTCTTGGAAAATCGCACCTTTTTCACAGCGGTTTTCTCTTTTGAACGACTGAAATAGGGGTACACAATAGGAGTTGTGAGATTACACATGTTGTTAAACTAAGTTACCAGATGTTACCAACACAAAAAGTTCTCACATGCTTTGAGTATAAAATCTTCCAGGAAAATATTACTAAATTATCAATGATTAGTAATGTAACTTATCAAATGATATGAACAAAAACACAAGAATGTTGTTTTCGATAACTTGAAACAGAAAATGACTCATCGCAAAAAATAAGAAATGTATGGGGAAAATACAAACAAGAAAGGTCTGGAAATACCTTGTTCCTGATACACTTGGCGAAGCCTTAGCAGCAGCAACTTGTTTGCTAGGTGCCTTGCATGGAAAAAAATTAACCAAAGGTTATAAGCAACAAAGAGTTATCAAACTTGGTATGTGTACATTATCAGGGATGTCTAAATGAAAATCAATATTCATCAAATAATTACCAACATGTTGTTCACACTATATGAATTTCAGTGCACATGAGATAATACAGGAAAATGTAAACAAAAACAGCAAAGAGCTACTAAACATAGAAAAAAGTAAAAGAGGCATAGAAAGAATGGGAATACATTTTTACTGGTGCACTCGGTGGATCCTTAGCCGCGGCAGCTTGTTTGCCAGGTTCCCTGCAAGAAAAAAAAGGGTTAATCAGAACAAAAAAAAAAGAGAAGGTGCTGGAAAATATGAGAAAGCTAATTATCAGGAGTTTACTACCCAGACTACCATACACAAACAACTGTATTCACCATGTATTATCAGGCACAACAAAAAACCATGAAATAAACGAATTCACCTGCGTGGCGCCTGCTTCCGCTGGGTGGATTGTGGGACAGTGATACCAGCGCCTTTTTCAGCAACACGGATACCAAGCTCTTGGACAACAATTTTCTTCACAGATAAATGAGTGTCAACTGCTGATGGGGCATCTGGTGAAGATGGCCTTTGCGATGGGCTTGGCGGCATAACTAGTGAAGAAGGTCGTGGCGGCACAACTGGTGAAGTTTGATGGGGTGGCGTAGCCGGTAAAGCTGGACGGGGGGGTGATTGTAGCTTCAGTTTATTGCGCCTCTTGTAAGCCAAATTTTCCATAAGCTGAGAACCACACCGTTTGACAGAAGATTCAGTGGCTGCCTCAACTTGCGTGTCTGTCAAATCTCTCGCTGGCTAAGCCTTCCATCAACTGATCCGACTGATATTGTATGAGAGGTGCCAGTGAACATGATCTGAGACTCAATAAGGTTCTCATCGCCAGTGCGGACAGGCGTGCCTTCAACATTTTCTGCTCTGCTGTCGTGAGCTTCAACAGTTGCATTCTCCTAGTTGTGGTGTCATCATCAACTGGCCTGATGCATGTAGCGATATTCGCGGTACCACTGCCTGAAGCAACGAAACGATCCTTACTGTGACGATGAACAACTCGATAATCCATATCATCACCATCATCATCATCATCATCATCATCATCATCGGAGTCAGCATCAGAATCAACGTCATCGCCATCGTGGTACTCGTCATCACGATCAGAATCATCAGCAATGTTCTTTCCAGGGCTTTTCTAGCCGCCTGCTATGCGATGAGCATGTGGTCCTTGCCGTAGTACGAGCAGCAGAAGAAAGCACCTTCAATCCAGCGTCTAGCTCACGGGAGGCATCTGAATGGCCCTCATCATCCAAAGAGGTGAATGATTGCACAAGATCACCAAGTATGACCGCCATGGCAGACATTAATCACCCAACTATCTGAGTCGATTTGGCAAGTTTCTGCTCAATAAAAAAATGCAAAAAGTTAAGATCACATTAAATGCTCAGTGGATGAAAAAATTCAGATGGTGAGACAAAAAAAATTATAGTAAACACACACATGTAAGACCACATAGTATGTAGAGTGTTCATAAGTTACCACCCAAATGCAACAAAAGTTATTAGGAGTTCAACATCAGCCACCGTGAACGTATCATGATTTAACAACATCAGCCACCATAAAAAATGAAGAACAATATACGATGGCATAAGTAAATAACATTATTAGATAACAACAAAAAATTAAGTTATAAAGGCTTTGCAAAAAGAATCACCACAAGAATACAACCAAGTTATCAAGCTACGTGAGAACATATGATGACATGAAAAATAAAAAACATGATGGCATAAGTTTCACATCACAAGTTATCAAGACATTATAGGAATAGTTATCACAAGATTGCAACAAAGTTATTATCTTTTATAGAGCATATGCCACATTGGAAATAAAGAACAAAATCTGACGTCAGTAGTAAAGAGCATAAAGTTGACAGCAAAAGAGAGTTGCCACGTTGAGTGCAAGAAAAGTTATCAGCCTAATAAAAAACATAGAATAGCATGAAAAATAAAACATCTTACGTGCACACCTCCTGACTGCAGCTTGGGGCAGCATAAACACGCATAAATTTATCAAGACCTTCCAGACCACCAAACAGACAGAAATTCATGCCAAACTCGGGCTTCAACTGGAAAAAATGAAGTGATAAGTCAAATAAGTAACAACCAAAAAATGAAAAAAAAAATACAGTTGCAAGCAATGTGTGTACTGAAAACATAGATAATATAGATAAATTACTGGTAGTTTCCCAAAAGAAGTTTTGTCCGCCTGAACATCCTTGTTGATGACGAGATTTATCAGCTTCTTCGTCCAGACATTGATAGGAAAAGGACCATCAGGCAATACGATGCCGAGTCCAGAAAGGTCAATCGCATAAATGGACAATAGCTGATGAGAAAGATACAATTGTCATGATAAACACGAACAACATCATAGAAAAATGACAAAGATGACAGATGACAAAAAAGAAAGTAAAGGAAAGCAGCATCACTTACATTGTAGAATAGAAGGCAACCTTGGTAGGCTTGTGTTTCAGAAGCGCCTTGTGTAATTCATCAGCAAAGAAAGTGAAGTTCACCAAATGGAACACAAAAATGATGAAAGTTACCACACTGACATACAGTAAAGTTATCAAGCACACAAGAAAGAAAATGACAGAATTACATAACCACTTCCAGCAGCATACCACCTAGGACTGACTTTGTTGGATGTGGTTGGGGTGATGACTGTATCGCCCTCAAGCAAAAGCCACATCCGCTTGAAAGTATTGTCAGCATTTACAGAACCCTTGATGAGAACGACAAGATCAGTCATTTTAGGGGCATATCTGAGTTCGCGAAACACCTCAAGCCTTAACTCAATATCAGCTTTGGTAGGAAGGTTGTAAGGAACATCCTTCCCTCCACGCGGCACACCCATAACACGATGCACATATTCCTCATTAACCGGAAGCCTACCTCGCACTGGTACGACCACCTCACGGGAATAGGGATTGTACAGGTCGGCAAGCCACACACTGAGACCGTTGAAGAGATGGTCGCATTTGATATTCCGAAGGCTTGTGAAGTCCATCTCATCATTGGCAACCTTCCTGTCATCATTCATATCTTTGCATGCAACAAGAAGCGAACTAGGTGAGGCTCTGTTCCGCGGAGGAGGGCGCTTTGGATTTTTCGAAGGAACATCATCAATTCCATCACCATCTCCTTTGCGCTTCCTCAGTATTGTGTCCATGTCACATAGTTCACGTAAATTAAACAATGCGCAACTGATAATTCAGGCACAAATATATTGGTAAGCAAGAAAAACAGCATCATTTTGATGATGTACAAGCCAATTTACCCCTGATAATCTTAGCATTAACACATCATCATTAAAAATCACAAAATGATGGTGGAAAAACACACAAAACTACCAGACCACTTGTAAGCATTGAGTTGCAGGTAATTATAACACAGAGATAGTGGTAAGTACAGTAACATGATCATGGTAATTACTTGAACAACAACATTGGTGATACAAAAAAATGAAGGCACGAAGCTTAAAAATCATGGGCATGCTGTCCAAAAACACATACATAATTTTGGCAGCCTAATATGAATTTAGCTATTTGAAAACCAATTGGTAATCAAAAGCGCGATTGACCCAACCCCCGTTAAGAAATTAAGAATCAAAAGCCCGTAGCACTTTATAAAATCAGCACTATGACCATCATTGAATACCGAAAGCCAGAAGCACTGAAAAAACAAAAAAGCAACACACATCTGACAACATATAACACGGTGATCCTGTCAAAATAAAGCAATATGCACATGATAATTCAGCCAACATGCTGCTAGTAAGCGCAAACAACGTACTATATGATGAGTTATTACCCTGATAATTCTAGAGATGTCACATGGTAACTCAAGCACAATCGTGTTGGTAGGTACAATAATTACCAACCAACTGGAAATTTAGGCACACAACAACACCGGTGATGAAAAAAGCAGTGTTTCAACATCTGGTAGTCAGAGGGCAACGTATTTGGTAATTGCAGTACCATGACATGACAACTAAATAGCACAGACGACAATGATAATTCAAGCATTGTACCCCGGTAATTAGAGCATCACAACCATAATAGATCGTCTGAATGCAGCATTGTAGCCTGGTAATTAGAGCATCACAACCAACAAAAAAAATAGCGCGCTACAAAATATAGCGAGGCTCTTCTCGAAATGCTACATAAGTTATAGCGCGCTAATAGCATGCTATATTTCAAAATAGCGTTTGCAAAAAATGCCAAATATATCCATAAATAAAGTATTTCAATAGTTTAAGACACCATCATAGAGAGACATAATTTTGCCAGATAGGAAGCACACATTTTAAATTGAATGTCAAACTGTAGTCAATCTATTTAACATATATTAACTCTGAACGCTGAGCACCGAGCCTACATCTATCGTGCAATAACTAGAAAGTAAACCTGTGCTTCCCTATTTTTCTGATATTTTTCATTATTTGAACGCTATAACGCTACATGCTACAACGTTATAGTGCCCTGTAGCGTGCTAATTGCGTGAATAGCGCCATAGCGGCCGAATTTGCTAAAATATAGCGTTTCCTTCTGAATACGCTATAACGGCGCTATAACGGCGTTATAGCGTGCTATTTTTTTCGTTGATCACAACCCTAATAGATCGTCAGAACGCATCAAAAAAATCAGACATAGCAACATTTCGAGGGTTACTGTTCAAATTCACAGCCACTAATGCACAACCTAAAATCCACCGGCACTATTGTACGTCCTAAAAATCCACATCGACTAACATTGACAGAAGGAATAAATGGTGGGAAAATCCGTCATATTACCGACCAACGGAGATCCGCCATGCAACCTATCCACCACCCAACAGCCGACTAATTTTGCACAGATTGAACCAAAATCCGAGCGATCTCCAACTGAAACTAGAAGGAGACCTAAACTAACCTAATGGAAACAAAAAAACCTGACGGATTCGGATGGGACGAGCACCAAACTCGACGGCGGGACACACCAACGGAGCAACGGGAAGACAATGGAGGTGGGGAATGTGTTCCTCACTGTCGATTCAGCTGCCGCCAGCCGCAAACCGGACCGCGCCACCACCAGAAACCGCCGCGGACGAGAGAGAGGGGAGCGAGACAATGGTTGAATTGAAACCACAGCGCGAGAGGGGGGAGAAGTAGTGCGAGTGAAGGAGGAGAGGGGTAGTGGAGATCGTGGTGATTGGGCGATACGGGCAGTTTCAGCCGGACCCGCTTGCCAGCGACGAGACGCAACAGTAACGGATAGCCTTGCGCTCAGACCAAACCACTGAAGCAATCGCGCGTCGTTGGATTCGAATCAGACGGCAACCAGTCCGCGCGTCGTTGGATCTGTGGTTACAAAAGCAATGCTGGTAGCTGTGACGGGTACGAGTTCGGATTGGACTTATATAACCACAATCAGCCTTGCTTTTGTTGTATATAAAAACCTCGCCAAGGACCCAGCTGAGTACGTATATCGGCAGGCGGCAAACAGATCGATCGTTCTCGAGCATCTGCTCTTATGGGTGGATTGATGAAGGAGACTGGCAGCGGTGGGAACCGAGACGTCAGGTATGATCTTCAGCTTTTTACATGGGTTAACATGAAAAAAAATCCCCGAGGAACATGGCTGAATTTCACGAATCAATCTTGGTACTCCTATCCTTCTTTATATTTTGAGCATCAAGGCTGATTAAGTCTCTTTTTATATTGTGCAGCAAAAGCCATGGAAAGAAAAAAAAATTCAAGATGCCAAGAAAAAGTTTTAGACTTTACCGAAGGGAGGAGAATGGTGCCTTCCCAATGATCAACCGGCACCTTATTCTGAGGACCACATTGTTGTACCGTGAATCGTACAAACACATCTTTTTTAGATCAGCGCTCATGATCTACGATGAACTCATGAGGGATGGCATGCTTACGTGGGAAGTTTACGAAGAGCATCGCCTCGCCATCGATAGCTCAATGCAATCTATCAGGCATAGTATTCAAAGATACAAAGAGCGGCGCTTGCAGGCTGGGCTATTTCACTTTGCGCATGATTTAGGCGGAACCAGGCTGACTACCCATACACACTTGTACAAAATGCCTCTCAAGGAAGCGTTAAGGAAACATCGACAAGAAAATAAAAAGGAGGAAACAGCTACTGAATGCTTTCAACAATTCAAAAAAATCACGCATCTTTGACACCATTGTGCAGAGACTGTCTGTGAGAAGGCTGGTCATGTATATAGTGTCTTCCCTTGTGTTGGGTTGCCTTATAATTTTTCTATAACTAGGCGGATGCCCGTGCTTAGATAATTTTGTCAAACGCAACGCAACAAAACGAAATGAGCGGTTTACACCTAGCTTAAATGAAACATTGTCATGATAGTAAGATCATTATTGATCCTATAATATCATCTTATCCTCCACAACCACATTTCATCTTAAATGAAATACCCAATTCTAATCATGGAAAGGGCGGTCCACTAAGATAGTCATTGATCCTATGCATTCTTAAGTGTGGCAGCCAAAAAGTACAGAGACAAAAATTACACAACGGTGCTGGCAACAAAGTTCCATTTTCAAATTACACAACGGTCTAGATAGATCGAAGGCCAAATGTTCTACACACATTTTGATCTCACAATTATTACCACTCTACAATGAGATGAACAAAAAAAATTGGATCTACATTAATTGAAATATATAAGCCTTGAAAGTGATGTGTGCTTCTGCCTTTCGATAAACCATTTGGAACTGGTATAGATCAAAAGACTTAAAACCCATCCCCAAGAACTACACATTCTTTAGTGTTTCCTGTTGCTGATCCAGAAATCAAAATCTATGCATCGTAGGCCTTCATAAAGGCTATAGAATGACTCAAAAAGCCTATGCTTTACTACGAAAAATTATTAATGGACATTCTTTATATGATCTCTTTGGATATCAATCAAATCAACAAAACAAAAACACAATTCTGAGCTAACTGCATGGGTTTATTGGGCTCATGGGCACTGCTGCCTTTTTTTTAGGTGTCGCGGTGCTCTGCTGCCTAGTGGAGACGTTTTGTTTTGTTTTGAGGGGAGCCTAGTGGAGACGTGGTCGATTGGGTAAGGCGGGTGCACGGATTGTGGGTGGGCTGCGGCCCATCTGTTGACGCGGAGCATTGATCCATTCCTAGTCGTTGGATGCGAATTGGATGGTACTAATTCATAGTAGTTGACAGGCACACCATCATCACCAATTGTGGTTTTTATAGGAGTAGAGATGTTGCGTGGACCTAGAACAGTCGAACATGTTTGCTACCTAAAAAAGCAAGATTACATGTCTCGTCTTCCTATTTCAGCAAGCGCCCAGTCAAAAATTGGGAGAACCTAGAATTATAATCCTAATGGTGAGTGCGGGCTCAATCTTTCGAAGGTGCTTATAGGGGTAGGATCTTTCGGAGGTGCTTATAGGGGTAGGGTGTGCGTGTATGCCTTCATAGGGGTGTATGCGCGTAAAATGATGAATGCTTGTGCGTTGTTGCGGGAGTAACCAAAAACACCGGTCAAACAATTATCAAATTCAAAATTATGTGTTAAACATAACATCTTTACATTCATAGCTACATATATTGATTATCTTTCCTTTCTTTTATTCTCGTTGAGCTTCGTCGTGTCTCCTTAATCATAATATCGTACTGAACAACACTATCTTCTGAACTCGAAGCCATTGAAAGCACACCTTCAAGCATAACCCCACACGACCTTCAAGCATATCCTTACTGTGAATTTTCAAAAAAAAATAAAAATTCAATAACAGAACATATCCGTGCTGTACATCGCTACTGTTGTTTGGCAACATGCCTGCGACTGCCTTCTTCTCCATCCCCACCTTCTCTAGAGATCATCAAACATGTCACAAAAATTACTGGTCAGGAAAGAGGTAAAACCAAAGTCAAACAATACGCCAACAACACTTTTTTTATAATTGGTATGTCTTAAAACAGTTTCAAAAATTCCCTGCAAAAAAAAAACAGTTTCAAAAAATGAGACTGAATCATATGCTTATCAGACATATGTTGAGTTCAGTCTCAACTGACTGGCTACAGGCTTTTCAGCTTCAATGGGCAAGATACACATACAAAGTTGATGCATGAACAGATATAAAACCAAACTGTACCTCCATGACAACCATCAAGATCAGATCAGGTCGTCCCTGTGGGCTGTGACGAAGTCCGGCTAGAGATAACACAGGTTTGGTGCTCGTGGGCAGTGGCCAGCGACCCTGGGCACTTGCCCGGGCTCGCTAGTCCTCGACAGCAAAGATCGAACGAATTAATAAAGGGCTAAACGGTACGGTAGCTTGGTTTACCCCGGGCAAAAAACAATTGGGCCTTTCGTTTCTCACAGGTGTACACAGTGCACGGCCCAACAACAGTCTGCAGCCCAGCTGCTCTGGCAGAAACAACTCCTGTATCGATCGCTGGAACTCGCTGACTCCTTTTCTCTTAGTTTCTTACAGGCGGCAAGCGCAGCGGCTGGCCTAACCCTAGGCGGCGAGACGCACGGCCGGCGGCGAGCGGACACCATCAGGCGCCCAGGCAGTTTACTCTCATCCCTGAACACCTCCTTCTCATTCGGCTTCTGCTTGCTTCGATCAAAAACGAAGAATCCTCCGTCAATTAGGGCTAGCCAGCTAGGGATCTCTCATCTCTGAATAATTGGTTTGGGCTAGGGAATGAATTGTTCTTGCAGAATTAATTGGAAGGAAGCTCCCATCATTGACTATCTGTTCATCTTGAAGAAGGGAAGAGAAAACAGATTAATCTGTGTTGATCACTCGCCAGGGCATCGCCTAAGGAAGTTTGGATCGTCATATGATTTTTCTCATGGATAAGTATTTATTTTCAGGTCAATTAATCTGTAGTAGAACTAGCATATTCATTTTGCAGGTCATGGCATTCATGTCACATTTTTTTTTTACCTTTTGGTTCCTTCGTACTGATAGAATGCATATTCCTTTATGTGTAGTTTGTGGTCTTTCTGCTGGTAAAGGGGAAAAAAATTTCATTATATTCAGTTTGGTTAACCACAAACTGAATATTTGATAATACTCCCTCCGTTCGAAATTACTTGTCATAAAAATGGATGTATCTACAACTAAAATACATCTAGATACATTCATTTCTTCGACGAGTAATTCCGAACGGAGGGAGTATATAGTTGGTGCAAGTAGTTCCTTACTATGAACTTGTTACTTGTTGTAACTCATTTTCTTTTTTACTTGTGTCTATATTGATTGTGTGTCAACAGGCAATGAAGTTATTTTTTACTATGAACTACATTTCACTGTTGAGAGAGCTTAGCAATGAAGATTATCAAGAATAAATTGCTTATCGAGATCAATAATGAATGGTTCATTGACTTGACGATATTTTACATCGAGCGGGCAATGAAGTCTCTGAAAGGGCTTTTGCCTTGCAATTTTCTTGAGCACACTGTTGGTATGTTCCATCTACCCATCCCTATTCTTGGAAGCTTTCTATTTTGAGTTTATTCACATCTCACAACTATTTTTTTAACTACAAATCCATTTTTAATCTTGTAGTGCCTTCTAGGACTTTGACAACATGGCGAGTTTGGATCTATACAAGGATGGATATGTGTCTTTCTTTTGGCAAAAATCAACAAGTGGGAGATGCTTTCGTGGTGGAAGAAATTGCACAATGACATCTGGTATGGATAGTTTTATTTTTGTTGGCAACATGCCGAGTTTGTCTCTATGCAAGGCTGGTTATAAATCTTTTCTTGTCAAGTCTCAACTTTATTTGGTCTATGAAACGGATATTGATATATTATATATTAGTTTATTTTAAAATTATATTTTTTGTGACTATTACATTCATGTTTTCACTTCATTATTAATGTGGTTTTGTGGTTCAGAAGTTTGGTGCTATCTTATATGATGTGTATCCGAATACTCCAATTTTGACTTTTTAGATTATACGCTTGTGCTTAACTTGCCCAGGCTCCACAAAAATTCTGGCTCCGCCACTGCTCGTGGGTGACACTCCAGTTGCAGACGGCCAGGGGCCCTCGGGGGGCATGAGCAGAGCGTAGCCGACTTACAAGTGGAGGTTGGCGTCGGAGGAGACGGGGGACGCGGCGGAGGAGAAAGCAAGGAGGAGGTGTGGTGGGACACTGGGCTGCTGCGGCAGAGGAGGAGGCAAAAGAGGCGCCGGGTACTGACAGCACCAGCGGCGTACTTGGCCCCTCGCACTGAAGCTTTGGTGAGCTGCAACAGCCACCTACTCCAAAAAGCAGGATTTGAGACCTTCAGGCGCAATGGCCGGAGGCAGTTTCCCGAGCGAAAGCACTCCCCGAGCCTCTCCAGCTTCAGATCCGGGCATGGAGCCACGCCGTCTCGGCCGAGACGACCAGACCAGTCACCTTCAACATCCCTCAAGAGGGAGGTGCCGTCATATCACCGCAGCATGCCGAAACAACGGACGCCCATCCCCAAGCTCAAACAACACAACCAGGGCACCCCGCCCGCACTGATCCGCCAACGTGCCTGACACCTCCACGAGGAGAGGACCGGAGGGACTTATTCTCGAACGACAGCGCTGCCCTCGCCTCACCACTGCCGCCAAGAACCAAAATTCTAGAAAATCCTAGAACTATACAACCCAGCTAGGCAGAGATCCGGGTTCCCTGACTCCTCCCCCCGCCTGCAAGACACACACAGGCGACGGGGAACCACGGCCTCACCGGCGGGAGCCACCAGCCTCTACTTCGCCCCCTGTTGTTTTTTCTAGAGAAGGAAGGAGAGCGTTCGAGAGAGCGGGGATTCCACCCTTGCTGACGGGGAGGAATTTGAGAGGGCTTTCGTTCCGGAAGACTCGGCTTCTTTCGCGACAGAAGGAGAACATTCAGACTTGGACACACCACAGGGCGTTCGGGGACGCTGTGTTTCAACCTCAGCCCTATGATCCAGATCAAACGGTGTAGATGGCACAAAGGCAGGCACACCATCATCACCAACTCGCACTTTTATAGGAGTAGAGAAAAGTCATGAATAGTGTGGAGTATGCTTGTGTTCTAGGCTTGTTGCTGAGTTAGAAAAAGAAAAAGAAATTGTGTCATTTTCCTTTCTTGAGAGTCTCTTCTAGTACTTAGCAAAACACATTTTTCTTCAATGTACGGGATGTGTTATAGTTAATGTAAGAAAATGTATCGTAACATATAAGCCCTAAATAAATTGTAGATATGAAAGGTAGTTTTCCCTTCTATGTGCATATTCTAACTTCCTCCGTGCCGGTGCATAAGTCATCTTAGATTTACGTTGTGCACCGCGATCTAGGCGGAGGGGAAAACGAAAGAACTTAATACTTAATGTTTAGTTGCTAATTAATACCATTGCATGCAATGAACTGACCACTGCATACCACGCAAGCTAGTCTCGAGTCACTAAAAACATACACGCCACACGTCTCTTACTGGTTCCTATATTCATATAAAAAACGAGAAACAAGGTGGGAGTTAATGCATCGCACCTATGTGTTTTGAAATTATTAAGTTTTCGTAAGATGATTTATGCACCATTAGAGAGGGAGTGGTATTTTAAGACTAGCCATAAAGGGGAGTAACTTAGACTAGTAACATGTCTATGTTACTAGTCTATGTTACTATCTCTATAGTGAGAAGTAACATATGTGTGGTAACATGCAACGCTTCATTTATTAGGCTATAGACTCATCTTGCCTTGATATGTGTGATGTTGCTCATACTACTAGTAACTAGCTATGTTACCACATACCTTCTTTTCTTCATTTATTGCTTGCCACATCATCTATTTTTATGTAGATATGTGTGATATTACTATCTATGTTACTCCCACTGGGTAGTCTAAAAGCAAAGATACAACCTCTTTGCTCCGTGCCTTGAAAATGATCGACGCTAGGGGCCAACCACACAGCACACAACAATTCGTACTCCCTCAAATTAAAACTTTCTCCCTCATGTTTCAAAAAAAAAAACTTTCTCCCCTACCCTTCTTCTTTGCGTCAGCATGGACCTCACCAAATATACTAACACATCCTGACGTGTCCACGGGCAGCAATAAGGGCGGATGCCATCCAACTTTAGGCACGAAATGTCCACCCTATTACAAATGGAGCTTTCAAAAAAGGACAAATTTCATTCTTAATCGGAAAATATTTGTTAATTTTTGATATATTACAACTAAAACGGACAATATTTAACAAAGTTTCAACTAAACCGGATGAAATTTTAACCAAACCTAAACTAAATTAAGATAGATACCGGACGGTGATCTCGTAGGTATGGCCTCCATGGCTACCGTCACCTCCGTTGTCATTGTCACTGCCGTCTGAGTCGTCGTCCTTCTAATGTCGGAAGGCCCGCCAGGCGCCGCGGCAACCCTAATTGGCCACCACTGCGCACTCGTGGTGCAGTACCTCGGATGCCTCCGCCTGGCACAGACGCTCAGCGGTCTATCTGCCGCAACTTGACGTTCCCTTTGAGTCGGGTCGAGTGCTCAAACTCGACCAACTCCAGTTTGAGGAGCTGGACAATGGCCGTTGATCCGGCGGTCGCGGTGGCCGGATGTCTCTATGGTAGTCATCCGTGAGTGCATGATTCACTAGGACCCTTGGTGATGCGACACCCAACCACGCGAACGATGCTCAGCATTGCTCGTTGCGGACGGAGTGGAAGGTGTGCGGATTTTGGGAGACGAGCTAAGAAGAGAGGAGAGGCGATGGTGTAGTGTTGTAGGGTTTGCGTCTGAGGTTGACCGACTTAAATAGTTGCGCCATGCAGACTGACCGACACACCTGTGTGAATGTTGGGTAGGTGGCTAGCCGGCCAGCATGCCTGAATGTGTCTAGAAATCTGTGACGTCGTCTCGTCCGGTCACGCCTGTTCTGACGGGTAGGAACGCGGCACGGAGATTGGAGGAAGGGTTCTAGGCGGAGGGGAGAGAGGGCTTTATCGACATGGTTCCGCATTGCCGGGGCCTAGCGACGTGGTGGAGGTCCGGACACTCGCAAACCTCCTCTATGTTTTTTTCGGTTTATGAGATTTTGGAAGTCTGAATTAGTCCGGACAATATTGGTGACCACCGTTAGATGACAAAAAATGTTCGGACGGTCTAGTCGAGATAGGGGCCGATTTGATGATCCGTGTTGTAGGTTCCCTAAGGGATAGACATCTGATGATCACCATTGGATGGCCGATACCGGGCTGGCTGTCCATGAATAAGTTTGAACCCCTGTTTGAATGCGTTCGTGGACATTTGGTGGCATTAGTTTGATGATGATTTATTTTGAGATGCGCTAAACCGAGCAGGTTACACGGAGAAAAGAAAGGTCGGTGGCTCTATGCTGATCCGACGGCGAATCAAAGGAATACTTACTATGTTCTGCGTCTCATGTGCCTAATCGGGTAAGGATTCCTCCACCTGTACGGCTGGTAGCTGTAACGGGTACGAGTTCAGATTGGCCTTTCTATTTTTTAGAAGAACGATTGGACTTTCTATATATAACCACAATCAGCCTTGCTTTTGTTGTATATAAAAAACCTCGCCAAGGACCCAGCTGAGTACGTATATCGGCAGGCGGCAAACACATCGATCGCTCTCGAGCATCTGCTCTTATGGGTGGATTGATGAAGGAGACTGGCAGCGGTGGGAACCGAGACGTCAGGTATGATCCTCAGCTTTTTATACATGGGTTGACATGAATTTTTTTTCCGAGGAGCATGCGTGAATTTCACGAATCGATCTTGGTAGTCCCGTCCTTCGCTATATTTTGAGCATCAAGGCTAATTAAGAGTCTCGTTTTATATTGTGCAGCAAAAGTCATGGAAAGAAAAAATTCAAGATGCCAAGAAAAAGTTTTAGACTTTGCCGAAGGGAGGAGAACGGTACCTTCCCAATGGTCAACCGGCACCTTATTCTCAGGACCACAGCGTTGTACCGTGAATCGTACAAACGCATCTTTTTTAGATCAGCGCTCAAGGTCTACGATGAACTCGTGAGAGATGGCATGCTTACATAGGAAGTTTACGAAGAGCATCGCCTCGCCATCGAAAGCTCAATGCAATCTATCAGGCATAGCATTCAAAGATACAAAGAGCGCCGCTTGCAGGCTGGGCTATTTTACTTTGCGCATGATTTAGGCGGAACCAGGCTGACTACCCATACGCACTTGTACAAAATGCCTCTCAAGGAAGCGTTAAGGAAACATCGACAAGAAAATAAAAAGAGGAAACAGCTACTGAATGCTTTCAACAATTCAAAGAAATCAAGCATCTTTAACACCATCATGCAGAGACCATCTGTGAAAAGGCTAGTCACGTATACAGTGTCTTCCCTTGTATTGGGTTGCCTTATAATTTTTCTATGAAAGGTCATGAATAGTGTGGAGTATGGTTGTGTTCTAGGCTTATTGCTGAGTTAGAAAAAGAAAAAGAAATTGTGTCATCTTCCCTTCTTGAGAGTCTCCTCTAGGACCTATCAGAACACATCTTTTCTTCAATGTACGGGATGGGTTGTAGTTCATGTAAGAAAATGTGTCGTATAACACATTATTCCCTTCTGTGTACATATTCTTAGTGGGTTCGGAAAACAACACGGCAGCAGGGAGTTTTAGTCGAACGCATCAAAATCGAGAGGATTTGCTGTCAACTACTTTATTTAGGGGTTACCTTGTATCGTATGTACATTCCAAGTAATTAAGCACCTTCACGCCGTGATATAGGACACACCGTATTCTTTTGTGAAGCCGGATCCTTGTTAGGCACGGGGATAATTTGAAAGTTGACGGGGTTTGGTGTTGTTAGGGATAATTTTCTCTACTCTTTAAGGGAGAGTTGGTAGGTCAGTACCCGTGATTTTTTTTCCGTCTCATCTCCCACCTATCTATCTTGTCTGGTTTTTTTGTCTCTCCTCCCACCACCCTCTTCGAACTAGTTTTTTCTCCCTCCCTAAAAAACCCAACCAGCCGCCGGCCCGGCGCTATCTTCCTCCTCTTTCTATTCTCCCAACCCAGCCGCCTTATCATTTTTTTTTAAAAAAACAGCCGCCTCCTCCTCTCCCCCAACCCCGGCCTCCGCCCTATGCCCCACTGCCGGCGCCCACTCCTCTCCCATTCTCTCACCTACGAGCTTAGGCCGCAACCAGATCCGTGCCCGCGCCAAACACAATCCCGTCCTCGTTGTCTCGTTCACACGAGCCGAACCGTAGCCCCCTTTCTCCATGATCCTCGCAGCTGTCGCGCCCTCCCTCCCCATCCTCCTCCATCTCCCTTCTCTCCCTCCCCCGTCAGCCGTCGCCGCCATTCCACCTCTTTCGTTCCGGATCGGATGCAGGTCGTCTTCGTGGGAAAGCAGGCCGGCAGGGTCTTCACAACGGCCATGGGAATGATATGACAGAAGTCTTCACGGCGTGGGAAAGCCTTGCCGTTCCTGCAGACTCAAATACTGGGTCTGGTCGCGCTCAACAAGTCGGCGGCCATGGGAATGATATGACAGGAGTTGGAGACCGCCATCGTCAAGATGCATCACTGACGAGGTCGGCTTAGTCGACTGACAGAGTCAATCCAGAGGCACCTAGGTGGACAGAAAGGTGTGAACACAAATCCTCCCGCTATTTGTCTGTCACTGTATGTTCAACTCCACTGCACAGTACTTTGTCCGGATTTGTGTACATTGCTAATCGTTAAAAATGAAGTCCATAGCAAAAAGTAAGCTTGGCCATTGCATCCCATCCTTAGTGGTGTTTTGTTTGACAGTCAGAAGCACATTCATCATACTTTTAGCATTCTTGTAGTACAACTATTAGACTGAATATTGTTTTTTTTTT